>NC_071590.1:4575000-4822500 GCF_024509145.1 Vidua macroura | reverse complement strand
CCCATCCCATGCTGCAGCAATCCCTTGTCCAGGCCTGAGATGCAACTTCTGATTCAGAAGCTGTATTTGATGATAACAGAAATTTGAAGACAGGAAATGTCAGCACTGAGATCCCAGAGTGGATGAAAAACAAGGAGAGAGTGTGATGGATGAAAAAGTAATAGTAAGTGAGAGTTGACATCATACAGTGGATCACAGCAGGGGACAAAGCCTGAGCAAAATGATGGATGATTCTGTCTTTTCTGTAGTTGTAGATGTAGTTGCAAAGGAAGGAAGTACAAAATGTGAAACAGTAAAAACCTGGTGGTATCTTATGTCTACTTTGTCCTGGACTGAATAAACACTTAAGGGTCCAAGACAGCAGAATCAGGCTCTTAACAGTGTCCACTGCTGATTCTCCATGCAGAGCTCTCTCCTTGCTTATCCACTGAGTTGTCTCTGGTAGAAAAATTAGAAGAAGACACAATAAGTGGCTGAGTAGGGAAGTGTTTCTGCTCGTGCTTTTGACTTTGCTGTCAGGAACACCACACGGTGTCATTGTTAATTAGTAAGAGTATTTTCTGAGGGGCTTAGAGCATGGTGGGCTAAACAAGGAAGTGACCTCCCCAAACCACTCCAAACCACTCCACTCCAAACCAAACCAAACCAAACCAAACCAAACCAAACCAAACCAAACCAAACCAAAGCTGTGGCTTATGGCAGAGTGCTGCCCATCTCTCCTGACTGCCAGTGGAGATGTTCCTGCGCTGCAGGAAATGCCAAGTGGAGGTTGGTTACTTCTTGCTTACTGAAGGGTACAAGTGTGACCCTGAGCAGCCACTGCAACCTTGCTCACCCTGCTGCAGCTTGCCTGGTTTTCCATATTTTTCTTGGTTGTCTGCAAAACGCACTGAGGAGTGGAGATGATAAAGCTCTCCAATAATCCAGTGTCATGGATCTGCTCTAGCATCACCTCTTTATGAATTTATCAGGGCAAACAATGCCTCATGTTCTCAAGTAAGAACAAGGTATTTTCATCTCCTTCCTCCTTTGTATGTAGAGACAGAAACTGATTCCCCGCCCCATTTTCTTCTAGGTCACCCTGAAATCAAATTTCCTTCTGATTCACTTGAACATCAACCCCCTCCCACCTTTGCAACATTTAAAAAACAGATCCCTTTTCTTACATCCAGAGAGGCAAAGGCCACACACACTCATTGTCTCTGCCTGCCTGTGTCCCTGCACACCCTGGTTCTTTCGGGCTCCCTGACACTGTCAGAAAGGAGAACTATAAAGGACCTCAGTGAGGGAAACTCAGCTCAACGAAAATGTCTGGTACAACAGAGTGTTCTTGAGACCAGATTTTGGTATGGCTCCATTCCTTCATTTAAAGCCTCTAAAACAAACCAAAACCAACCAAACAAATCAACAACAAAAAAAGACCCTTTAAAATCCAGGCTAATTGAAAGAGTGCTAACACTGGTAAGACAAATGAGTGATACACGACAAGCCTGCGGTTTCTCCTCTAAAGTGAAGTGTTGTTTTCTTCACAATGGGATGATTAATACTCTCAGGCAGGAATATTAATAGGCTTGTTCAGTTGTTGCAACATTCTTCCCACTGCTGTGCTATTGAGGCCTCGGAATCCGAGCCCAGGGGACCCTCAGCTCTTCAGTTTCTCATCTGGCACGTTTTGTATGTCAGTCTCACAGCACATGTTGCAATGAGAGCTGCTCTATCTTTGCAAAGTGCAGCCTGGCACACTTTGGTTTCAAGAGTGGGGAAATCAAGGCAGGCAGAAGTGATGTGTCAGTCACCCACTTTCTCCTCTGTGGGTCACCTACTCAATCCTTGACATCTTAGAAGCCATATGTTTGCTCAGCTCTGTGATGTTCCTTTTAATATGCCATTCTTTCAGAGAGAGAGACTCTGGAGTCAGAACCATGATTGTGTTCATTAAAAAATTCTGGAGTGTTTGGAATTGTCAGACAGCAGCACAGAACTATTCTATTCTCAGAGTTATTTTTTCTGTATCAGAGACCTATTTCTGTTCTCTTAGAGATGTCTTTTAATTCAAATTACCCACCAGAAAAACAATGAACTCTGTTCTGTTCCTGCTCCACCTGCTTCTCTCTCAGCCTTCCTCCTCATAGCACCTCCCGCCCACAGCTTGTGCAAAACTGGGGTGCAGTTCTTTCTGTGATTATGAATTTCCTGGCTTTTTAGGGCAGGTAAGCTGCATTCCAATACTGGGAACTGGTAATCCAAGATGCTGTGTTGGATGCTACAAGACTTGGCTTGAACCTGGTGATGGAAACCAACCCCAGCTGGCAGCTGTTCATGGGCCTCTGTGAAATGTATTGGTGGTCTCAGCCCCCTCTTATTTATGAGCAGGTCATAAATGGGATCCATATCCAGACCTTCAGCAGAAAAACTAAAAATTGATTGAGCATCATAGGCACTGATCTCCTCTGTCATCCCTGGAGACAACAAACCAGAGAGTAACAGTGAACAAATATGTGAGGATGAATTTTCCTAGTACTTCTTCTAGGCTGGAAGTAAATTATTTTTAAGGTCCTACCCAACACAAAACATTCTATGATTCTGTGATGCTGCAGTAATTGTTCCCTGTATAATCAGTTTTCAATCTTCTTTGCCTTGAAAAGGACTTCACTAATGTACAGAAGCTTTTTGGGTGGTTTTTGACTTGCTGGTCTGTTTCTAATTGATACTGAGCTGCAGCTTTTTCATTTATCTGATCCTTCCTTACAGCTATAGCCCTTGCTTGAAGCCTTACAGCCTAGAGAACCCAATAAACTGAGGAATAATGGAGGAATTGCCAGTGTTTGGCATTTAGAAGAGCTGGACCCCACTGTCCGTGGCTGTGGTGATAGCTGAAAAAATGCAGATGGTTTGCTAGCATGGGGAATGTTTATCAGGCTGAGCATGGATGCTGTGTTTGGCCACAGCAGAGCAGACCATGAGGAGGGCAAAGGCTGTTTTGTGTCCAGAAGGAGCAGCTCCAGGAGCCCAGCAGAACCAGCCCGACTGCCCTGCCAAGCCCCCAGCCCTGCTGTCCCCCCACAGCTGGCAGTGCTCTCCCCTGGGTAACATCTGCTTCCCCTTTACCTCAGGGAACAAATACATGTAAATACATAGGATTGTTCTGAATATTTCCATTCGATCTGGAAGTGTTGAAAGCCTCCTCCAGGCACCTCACGTTATGTGGAAGATTGCCCATTACTGCTCAAAATAACACTTATTTCATGTGTAGGAGGAGGAGGGAATCTGTTTATTCCAAAATCAATATTTCTACATTCATTAAACATTCCACTTATTAACTTCTTTTTTCCATGCCTGTGGTGGCATTCTATCCTTGTTTTTATCCTCACTAAAAGTACATTTTTCACTTAATTTCCATTCCTATTTCCAGATTTTAGTTCTTTGAATTAGCTGATAGGAGCTTGACAGGTCTGGAGTGTGGGTATGTGGAAGAGTGTCTAACATTGCCCTAATTTCCCCCCTTCCATATCCTGGGATCTAAACCAGGGTGGCTGAGTGCAGAAATCTGCCTGGCAAATTAAATTGATCAGACAATGTATGCTTCAAACAGAGTCAAGTGGGAATATTTCCTTGAGCTGCTCTGCTCCTCGGGATATTTGAAATCAGTATTGAATTTGAACTTTCACAGGCTTTTTTATTTTGATGAAAGGAGACAGTAGAAGTTGCCTTCTGTTTCATGCAGAATAGCCCAAACTAAGTAAGACTAATTTTCTGTGACACGAGAACCAGGTGGGACTATGATAATGAAGTTTAAAAGTAAAAATGATAAAGAAAAAAGTAATCTGTCTGGAAGGGAACTCAAAAGGCATTGCAGCTCATTATCCTGTCCCAAGTAAGGATAATACTGTGGTTAAAACACTTCTGTAATCCTTTGGAATCACAGATTTTATTCTTTACTGCAGAACAAGAACTATATTGTCTTAGGCAAGCTGGTTGGGCCCTTATTCAAAGATATTTAATGAAGCCTAGTTCTGACTGATTTTTAGTGAGCATTAGATTCTTAGATATCATTGTAGCTCTTTCCCCAGTCTTGCTCAGTCTCAGCCTCCAGACTCGAGAATGGTGATAAAAGCAGTCCTGCCCTTTCATTTAAGATGACTATCTTGAATATTAAAATAACATGCTCTGCTAAGGTACTGCACTGCAGTGCCATAGTTGGTGAAGGAGTAGAGACTCCAGGAGTAGAAGGTGTTCCTGCTTGGGAAGGATTAATCTGTTCTGTCAGTGCTGGTCCAGACCAAGCAGATTTCCAAACATTTCTGTGTGAGTAGGAAATGATATAACTTCCCTTTCTAGTTCCTGAGCTGAGTCTTCATGCAGGGCCTTGTTTGGAGTCTGTCTGCCAGTCCCAGCATGGGAACTGGGAAGAAGGAGCCTTTGGAGGCACTTACCTGAATTCTGGAATTTCTTGAGAACAGCAGGCTGGGAATTCTAGCTCATCTCTTCAAGTGACACCACTCCACACCAAGGGATATCAGCCCTGAGCTCTGCAGAGCCAGCGTGGAAGGGGAGTGGTCCCTGTGTGACATGGTCTGGGATCCTTTGAGGTGGAGGTGACCCTGCCCAAGGAACAGGCAGCTCCTGGGGAACCAGCAGTGCACCAGGCAGGATGCTGGGTCACACTTTGGGTCCCTCACCTTGGTTAAGGCAGCACAGTGACAAACTGTCCTGGTTAGTCTGAGCTGTCAGGTCCCAGGACACAGCAGGGAGTGGCAAAAAGCCTCAATCTGTTAATAAGGCAGCAATTTTTATCCCTTGTATAAACATATATATATATTCAATCTTATCTAGATATCTAAATCTATCTGTCTATAAGACTGAATTTTAAACCCTTGTAATAACAAAGCACAATCCTCTTGTATTACTTGACAATGCAGTTTTTACCTTCTGTTGAAGATGTAATTTGTTTTCATGGGTGCTTAACAGACAAAGGAATATTTATTTGATCTTCTCATTTGTATTACAGGCTCCCAAAAAGGCAAAGAAGAAGATAGAAGGTGGTTCCAATGTTTTCTCTATGTTTGAACAAACCCAGATCCAGGAGTTCAAAGAGGTTGGTCACTACTCTGCTGTTCTCTATAGTCTCCTATTATTGCTAATGAATAACATAGGTTTTGTTTGTAATCCTTATTCTATTCTCCATCTGCTTTAATAGAACACACAGTTGTTTTCTGAATCATCCCTGTGGTTTTGGCTGGTAGATCATTTTCCTTTTGTGTTTGTTTGTCCTTTCTTTCATTCTTTCTTTACTTCCCTCACTCACTCCCCTGTTTCGCTCTAGACTTATTTGAAAAGCACCCAAGCCCCCACCCCAAAATAAAGGAAAAGCATAATCTCATCCACTTCAGCCCCGATTCAGGAAAACACTTGAGCACATGTTTAAAGTTAAGTGGTATTTTAAATAAGAATAGTCTTATGTGCTCAAGTATTGTCCTGAATAGAGATGCCAGGCTGAACCAGGGCTTTCATTGCTGCTCTGTTCCACAACAGCAGCAGAAAATATTCATCTGTGCCCTTCTAATGCTGCCCACAAAGGAAAAATGAAAATGCCAAGAAGCCCTCAGCCAGCTTTCTCCACAAATGCCAATAAAACAAGACAACATGTGGAGATGAACTAAGCAACTTTCAGCTCCCAAGGGATTTGGTGTTCCAGGCACTGTAGGTTCTTTGACCAGTTACCTGTGAAGAGGTAAAACTGATGGGACCCTAAAAGCAGGAGCATAAAAAAGACAGATAATCTGTTTGATGAGTTTGTGCTCTTTTTCTGTGGGGACAATCTAGAGTGTCCATGAGACCATCACATTCTGCACTGGGTTGTCATTTTAAATTACTGTTTTTTTCCCCATTTTTTCTAACTCATGTCTCCAAAGCAATTTCCAGTGTGGTAAATGTCTGCTGTTCCATTTTGTGCTTTCACATGGCTTTCAAGTTTACTTTTCTTAAGGATTCCCACCAGGAAAGCTCAGTGACGCCCAAGACCAAACCCCAAGGCAAGGCCTGGGAATGTGACCCAGCTAAATTAATTGGAATTAATCACTTCCCCACAGTCAATGGGAACATGTTTGACTCTCTTCTCCCACTTCTTCTCCATATCCTAGGAACCTCCATTTTATTTTCTCCAAGAATTACAGTTTGAAGATGGATCAACACAAAGAACTGGAGAGAATGCCATTATTTGATCTTATCTAAATATGATAATACCAGGAGCATTTCTAGGGGGATGGTGGCAGAATAATGGCAAAAGCATGAGGCAGTGGAGCGGTCGAGTGAAACCCAAAACCATGTTGTGTCTAAGAACTGCATATTTGGGACACGTATTTCTGAAAACCTGGTTTGGATTAGAATATTTTTATCTAGAGATTTCAACCAGCTCATCAGCACATGTTTCAGCATTGCTGTTATGTGTTTTAAAATTCATCCATTACAGTGCCTGATGCTCTTCCTGTCTCGTGTGAGCTGCCTGGGTCCAACTTTGCTCTTCATATCTTCTTTCTCTTTTTCTTCCAAATTATGGGGAATCACCATTTAAAGCAAGGGCAAAACACCTCTAAAGAGTTGGGCTTAATTTTTTGTAAGGGGATGGTTTGGAAGGAAAATGTAAGATTATGAACATAATGCTTAAAGGAGCCTCATGGGCAAACTGGGCTGTGAGCAGTGAAGCTTTGCAAGAAACTGGAGGAGAAAATACCTGAAGATATGTGGAGATAACTTGTTCATGGTAAGAAATGCACCCTGTAGGGCAGCAGTAACTCTGCAGGTTACTGCAATCTCAGGGGAGCACTGACTGAAGAAAGAATAATTCCTGGCCATTGGAAAGATATCGTCCCATATTGATGTGCCTGTCAGACAGATAACCAGCTTCAGAGTCATGCCAGGATCAACTAATATTCCCCATGGCGTGACCAGGGGAATTTCAGGTCATTAAAATCTTTCCAAATCAATGAAATATTATAAGTGTGGTGGCAGCCAAGAGATGGACACACAAATGGGTAAACAGATAGATGAGCAGTTAGCTGGCTTGGTAAACAATGGTTAGAGCACCAAGTCTGTGTTGGCTGAAAATAAAAAAAAACAACTGTTTTTTTTTCTATCAAAAGTTAAATTTTGCCTGACAAGGGTATTTAAGGTCAGCACATCAGTGTCAGTCAGAGCACACAGCACAGTCTCAAAGATGCAGTGTATTGGAAAGGGGGAAAAACTCTAAATAAACAATCTTATGGAACACACATTTCTCTGTACTTTTGAAAGTTCAGCTATCTCTGTGTGATGTATCATTCTAAGGCCCAGGAGGAATCGACTTCAGGTTGATAGCAGAGAGAAATCCACAGAAAAGAAATGTTTTACAGAAACATTTCAGCCTCATTCAAAGAATGGAGTGTGGGGAAGGTATAAACACAGAGCAACCTCTGGCTAAATCTGCCCTGCCTAAAGCCTCCCTATTTCAAACTTTTATGGGTTAAGGGCTGAATGGCTGGAGCTGCCAGCATTGGCTTCAGCCCAATGCATGCTGCACTGAGCATTAATTTAGTAAGAAGAAGTTTGGGTGGGTTTAATTAAGCCCCTTGCCAAGACACGGTAATGTGTTGAAAGTGAGGAAAGTGCAATGATGTGGAGGAATCAAAGGAAGTTAAATATTCCTTTTTACAGCATGAATATCGTCCCTCCATGGACTGATGTGTGTGATTGGAGCACTGTCCTGTGCAATGGAAATGGCAATTCCTGTTCCTTTTCCTTCCCACAGGCTTTTACCATCATGGATCAGAACAGGGACGGCTTTATTGACAAAGCAGATTTGAGAGACACATTTGCTGCACTAGGTAAACTAATAATTCAATTTCAAGCACAGAAGAAAGGTTGGTATTAGAATGACTGTGGGGGAAGAAATGAGATACGCAGGGGGCAAAAGGAAGCCTGTTCTGTTTGACCTTCCTCCCTGTGGTAGCTGGGATCTCACTACAGAGCTCCAGCTGGAAAGTGTCCTGAGCAGGGAGCGGAATGAAGGTCTGATCCCTCCTCTGCAACTGTTTCAGAAGAAGCCCACCCAAGCAGGGGTCCATGCCAGGCATTTCTGATTTTCCTCTGAACCCAGGCTTTTTCATCTGGGAGCCATGGAATATCCACTGATTAGCACTGCAGTCATGGACTAGCTGCCCCTCTGCCCACACAAACCCAGGAGGGCTTCGTGTGAAGTTCTGTGCTGCTGATTTGTGCGGGGTGAAATGTGCATGTCATGAGATTAGGTATTGTCCATTCCATGGCTATCACAATCTTGATAATATCAAGCAGATTAGAGCAAATCTTCCCTAGGAAAGAAAAAAATTCAAGCGCTCATGATCCCAAACCTGGAGTTGTATCCTCGCTGCAGCATTTGAGGCTTGAACAGTGATGTAGGCATTTGGGCTTTTGCCATCTGGAGCTTATTAAAAAGAGCTTGATAAGAATCTTTAGTGCTCCCCGGGGTGGAATCAGACGCCAGCAGAGTCAGTGCAAGGAGCAGAAGCTCCTGAACTCTTTATTGTGACAATGAGGTTTGCAAACTTTGGCCTGTAGCTACTGTTACCCTGAAATATTTATTTCTTAAGGCCAAGTTCTGCTATCTTTCCTGTTCAGTGAAGCCTTTCAATGCCTATAAAGTACATTCACAGCAAATTACCACTCAATTTGAGAAGGGTTGCCAGGGTCTAAATTCTCATCAATAGGGCTGCACAAGGATGGGGAAGGGATACCACTACTCAGCTCATCCATCTGCCCTCTACTCAGAGAGGTGTCTCAATATACAGGAGGGCAAAGTCTGAGACCTTGGATTCACTTCAGTCACTTTGATCTCTGCTATATTAATATCGGTGGGGCCCATATTTCACCTGAGGTAAAAAAAAAAAAGCCCCAACTCAAAAAAGCAGTTTATTTGGAAGTTCTCCTTCTCTCGTCCACTGCTGGCCATGTCTGTGTTATTTATCCTTCTTGCTCCTTCAGTCACCCTTTGATCTCAGAGCCAGCTCTGCCAATTTCTTTTCCACTGGGGTATTTGGGAGTTGTGTTCTACCATGTTATTAGCAAAGTTGCACAGAGCCCTGAGGTCCCCAGTGGGAGGAGATGAATGGGAATCGTTTTTTGAAACACAATTTGTGATTTATTATGAAAAATGATCTCTGCTGCAGGTCGTCTGAATGTCAAGAATGAAGAGCTTGAAGACATGGTGAAGGAGGCGCCAGGCCCTATTAACTTCACTGTCTTCCTTACTATGTTTGGGGAAAAGCTGAAAGGTAAGTACCTCTGGGGGATTGGAGAGGTATCTGTCAGAGATCCTCAGCACTGAAATATCTCAGCACCTTGCAAATTATAATAATGTCTCCACAGAACGATGCTTAAAGGCAAGGAGGGATCTCCAGTTTTGCAGACAGAGGGGAAGAATGAAAGGCTAAGGGATGGTGCAAGGACAATTCAAAGGTGTGATTTAGCTTACACAAGCTAACATGAAAGGGCTGAGTTGGGGTCCAGAAAGTGATGAAACCTCAACAGCCTGGAGCACGGTGCAGGGGAGTTATTCACCATCAGAAGGCTCCTGGGCTGAACTCATGCTCATGCTCTAGTCATAGCACACCCAGTGTTAGCTGGTTTTAAGTATTTCTAAAAAAACCCACCCTTTTTGCACTCCTTTGTCACATTAAGCAAACATGGGCTTCCCTCATTTTCTGTAGTCACTGTAGCTCAGTGGCCCAGCCTCAGTGTCACTTGAGGTCAACAGTGATTTTGCCATTAGGTGAAGATTTCACTGAATAACCCTTAATGGAGTAGATAAATTGAAATAATTAAATTTCAGTGGATTTACAATGAACAGGGAGAGGGATTTTACCCATTGCCACAGAATATATAGGGAACACTGTGGGAAGTTCAGGAAATGTGGGTAGTAAATTTGCTGTGTGAGCTGGTAATTTAGTCATGTTTCTTCTCCAGTTAATGGCTGGAAACTTCAAGAGGGGGGGTGTGAGGCCAAGACAGAACTCCAGTCATCTTCCTGCAGGCATAAGAGAAAGGTGAAAGCCTTCAAAGCAGGCTGGCCTTAGGCAAGCACATTCCAGAAGTTTGTAAAAATAACTAATGAATAGAAAAATGGAAAAATCTGATGCTATCTTCTTAAAAACATTTATTGTTTTGTTGATGGACTCCGGCTTTGTATTGCTGAACACAATTCCAGTGAAGGGTTTTCTATGCTTGGAATAGAAAACAGAGAGGTCTGAAAGAAAGAATTCATGTAGTTGGTTCTGGAAGAAAGACACTCTTGCTAAAGAGGGCAGGAAGTCTGGGAAGCACGAGGGGTGATGGAGAAGGCTGACTGAGGAGGGGATTTTATTGCCCAGACATCAACCTGTGTGTGGTACCTCCACCAGGACATTCCAGGTGACTTCTGGCAGAGTAGGGAGTGCCCTCCTCCATATTCTACCTCCTGAGATATGTGAATGTTTGTTGTGGAGTGCCCTGCTGCCATTCTATTTGTAAGCATGGAAATGAGCTCTTCCTCCTCTCCCCTCTTCCTCCTCTCCCCTCTTCCCCCTTGCCCCATAAAGTTGCTGGAGCTGGCAAAGCCTCTGGCCCTGCCAATCCCGTGGCCTAAAAGCAGAGCCAGCACAGGAAGGTGAATGGCAAAGCAGAACCCTCTTGTCTGCAAGTTTCCTGTTGGCTACTAGCAAAGGAGGAGGGTTTTTTTTAATTTCCATTTGGTGAAGGGAAAATCACAGCTGTGCTTGTCATGCCCTTCTGGTTGGGTTTGTCATGCAAAGGAAGCAGAGCCAAAAGACTGCACATTCCCAATCAAAACTAATTGGGATGAAGAGCCTTTGTAGTGCAATTAGAAAGGGAGAAAGGGCTAGAGGAAGTGGATATGGCAATTTTGCAACACTCTTTATTAGCTAAGTACCACTCAGAGAATTTGGTGAAAGGTGCTTTCTAAGTAAAATTTGTTGTGCTATAATTGATTTCTGTCATAAAGGGGAAGCTGGGATTTTCAGGATGAGCTTTAGCTTTGTATGTTGAGATTATGATGCCAGATGAACAGCTAACAAAACTCGGTTTATGTTAATGCCAACCACATGGAGCTGCTTCTACAGGGAATCAGAATAATACAATTTGTACAGAAAACAGAGATGCCGCACATCAAAGAAACCACTTTATTTACCAGCTAATCAATAAAGAATGCCTGCTGCATTGCTTCTCTTCAAAGCCAAAGTCCAAGGATATGACAGAGTAGAAAATGTAAAACACAGTAAGAAAAAAAATCCCCCCCACAGCGGTAACTACTTAAAATGCAGCCCTCTCCTCGGAGCTGGGGATGTTTCTCTTCATGGGACAATCAAAACACTCATTAAACACCAATGCCCTTTGTATTGATCACAGATTCATTGCAGTTTGAATACATTGCTTGGCAAAAATAATATACATGGCCATTGTGTGGCAAGGAGGAGGCCATCTAGCCCGAGGTGTGTTCACTATTATATCCTGTAGCATCCTGCTAATCCTTGTGAAATCTTTCAAACAAAGCAAACTGTGAAGGCATCAGGAGAGTCTGTAGAGCAGGGAACGTTGGCTGGGTTCTGTTCTGGTTCTACCTCTGCCAAACTTTGAAACAAACTTTGAATCTGCAGCCCCTTTGTGTTGTATCCTTTTTAAATCACTGTTTCAGCATACCAAATAGCTTCAGTTTGCCCATGGAATTAGTTCATCTGCTTGTAAATTTGGTTTCCTACAGTTACAAAGATTTGTATTGTGTATATTACGGTAATATTTTGAAATATTGGGGAATAGTCAGAAACAGAGTACACAGTGTATCCTTTGGTGTGGGTTGAAAATGAGTCTACTCAGAATCTGCAGTATTACAGAATAGTCAGAAGCCCCAGCCAAGATTAAGGCACTGTGAAAACGAGTCCCTGACACAAATGTTTTCCAGTCTAAAGAGATGGGATATATAATGGAAGAAAGAAAAGGAAGACCATTACAATCATTTTCCTGCTGGGAACAGAGGGACAGGGATATTAAAGTCATACCAAAAATCTGCGGCCCAGCTAAGAGCAGAAGCAAAATCTTGTAGCCACAGTCTTATTCTTTAAACCATCTTGTTTCTGTAAGTAACACTTAAAGAAGAGACACTTAAGGGGAAGGGCACAATGGGATTTAAGTGCAAATCACCATCTCACATTGATCATCCTGTTTCCATTGCATTCCATTGGCATTTGGATTTTATGATGAGCTCCATTTCCCTTAGTGAGGGAAATAACCTCTTCTCTATATGGCCAAGAACAAGTAACATCAAAAAGTGTTTTTACAAGGAACGTACAGTGCAAGATTAAAGGAAGCCAGTGAGGGAAACAGTTTGTTATATTTTCATTTCTGAAAGCCACTAATCCTCTGGGTACTGATATTGGAGACCAGTTCCTGGATGTTTTCTCTCCTGCAGACATAGAATAGATATGAGTTATTATTTTTAAGCTTCTGAGCATTGAACTATTCACCTCTATTGTTTATCTGACATGACAAATGCTGCCGACTTAGGGAACCTTTGTCTTCAAACCCACAACTGCAGAATTCTCCATTTTGCACTGTTTTCAAGCGAATGTAATTACTTAGCAAGTATTCTGCAGCCAGAGAAATACATCCAGGCTTCTAAATTATATTTCATTAATTTTAGGCACGGACCCAGAAGAAACCATTCTGAATGCTTTTAAGATTTTCGACCCAGAAGGAAAAGGCCGCATAAAGGCAGACTAGTAAGTTTATTTCAAATCCTTTAGAAGAAGAACAACAATAATAATAATTGAAGAGTTTTAAAGAACTGCTTAAAAGCTGTATTTTTCACAGCATTTTAAGAGGCAGAGGAACATTTAGCTTTGTAAATCAGAGTTAAAAGTCTGGACTGTTGTATGAATGTATTTGTATACCAAAAAGAGATGTTATTGTCTTCAGACATTGCAAGAGGCAACGGAAATATAATCACATGTAGGCCATTAGATAGCCTCTTTTTGAAGGTCTGGATATAAATCGACACATGACTCTTTGTAAATTAACTCCATATGTAAAATTAAAATGAATGTCTGGTGCCTAACTCTCAGTGCTTGACTAAAATGGGAAAGCTACTCCCCTCTTTAAAAAAGTGATCAATTTAATTAACTCTGAGACATGGTTTTAGTGCAGGACATTTTCCTTTTTATGTGTTTATCATTTGAGCCTTCTGCTTCTAGAAATAATTTGCTGTAAAATTCCACTAGATATGGTGAGAGCCAAACCAAATAATACTATTAATAATTTGGCAATTATTGTCAATATGGCTATTTTTAAATAAGGAGGCAAAACCTAATTTGTATTCACATCCTGTTGCACCAACAAAGTAATGTAAAAGGACTTTAAAAGGTATTTGCACAAATGCAAACCCTCCTTGCTTTGCCAGAATGGTGCAAGCAGGACTTTCAGGTGAGTGAGATAAATTATATCAAATCAGGGCAGGGGATGAGGAGATTGGACCTATTGCTCCATAGAAGTGTTTTATGTACATAGATTTATGCATATGTTCAGATTTGTTCATATGCTGGCATTTCATGGTGAATTTGGGGTCTGTACTTCTACTGCAGCAGCCATTTCAGGTAGATTTTATAAAGCATGATATGTACAGGAAATTGATTATCTGCATTATCTGCAATAATTGATGAAAGTTAGTTGAAAATGTAAGATTCATGTACAATATTTATTTCCTTTACCACAGTGGTTTTCTAGGGCAGTACCCCAGTGGGTCTGAGAACTTTTGCAATATGCAAAATAAGAGAGACAGTCCTTTGAGTAAGAACTTCCAAGTTAATTAAAACACAAGTGGATGTAGCAGTCAATCAGAAGGAACAGAGGGCTAAGAATTGTCCTGATGGTTTTGAAGTTCACATCACCCAAACAGCTTGGGAAGAACAGTCAGGGGATCATATCAGAAGTGACTCAAACAACAGAATAAATGTAGCCTGTTGCCAAATAGGGCAGATCACACAGTAGTGAAATCACAGCCATGAAATATGAACTTCTGATACTCCAGAACCCATGAAATGTTATATTTCCCACCACTATCTGTAACAATATCCTGCATACAAAATCTGCAGCTTACCACCCTGTGTCCAGATCTACATTCCTTGGATGCTGGAAGCCAATTGGAGTTTGGGGCAAATTAGGAACGCAGTATCACACTCCAAAATGAAGATGAGAGAGAAATATTTTATTCTTCCTTGATGGAAAAGGTCAACCTTGTCCCCACCCCCACTGCACTGCTAACATTAGACAATTGTTTTAGTTCATCACCACAACAGAGCATAATGTTTACTTATTAGACCCGAGGGTAATGTTGATCATTACAGAACAAACCATTAAATCAATTCTGTGGATGTCTTTGAGGTTTAACTTCTATTCATATGCTTCCAAAATGTAGACATTTGAAGTTTTGAAATAATTTTTCTGTTGGCTCATGCAGCCATTTCAATGCGACAGTTAATGCTAATAAATAATATTTCTCCGTATTAAAAAATCCTGGAATGTTTCTCTCCAAAACCAGCCATGCTGACCTTTTAATCAGAACTTCATTTTTATGTTCATGGAGTTAACATCCTTCTGGGGATTTTTATGTCTCTTCCCTCTGCGTGTTTTCACCTCTAGTCTGGAAATGACTCACTTAGTCCATGTGATGGTAGCTGGGATGGGGCCTTCTAACCTTTCCAGAAGCTCCAGGAGTTTATAACTTACTTCCAAATTCAATGACAGACTTTGTTTGTCTGTATCATTATACCACACATAAAACCCTTCCCACAGCATGATGTCAAAAAGAGAAAAAGCTCCCAGTCCCATTCTCAGCTGGTGTAAACTGGGGCAGTGTTTGGAAAGGTTGGATGATTCAGTCCCAAATGCCACTCATGGGGCAGAGTGAGTCAGGCCAACACCAACTGTGCCTAATGCTGAGGCCAATGAAACTTTTCAGATTTGGGCCACATGAAAATGGACCCAGGAGGATGGAAGAAGTCCCAGGCATGCTGGACTTTGGAGCGGTTTGGCTGAGCTAGAGATGATTCTCCCTGTAGCTGTAGAGCTCTGCTCCTTCCCACTCACCTGGTTTCCTCCAAGACAGCACTGCAGAAAGGGCAAACCCAGAGGAAAACCAAAAATGTCCCAGAGATTTCACAGATAATTTTAAAAAAGGCTTTTAAAATATCAGAATGCAACAAGGTATTTGTAACTGTAGAAGGAATTGATGTGAGCCAGGACAAGGGATAACATTTAGACTCCTAAGTCAAGGCAAATGGATTTTTTTGGGGGGGGGCGGGGAAGGGGTTGGGTTTGGTTTTTGGGGTATTTTTTGAGAATAAAATAAGATTTCTAAAGAAAACAAGATACAAAAAGAAAAAAAAAGTACATAATTTCTGGCTTTGGAAATGGTGAGTGTTTGTTTCCCTATAAAATAAATAATGGAAAATGTGCATAGATCCTTTAGTCAGTCCTTCTTCCTTGTGACTGTGCCAGAGCCTACTGGGCTGTGCATCAGAAGATTATAATTAGATATTTGATCTTTTCTTTTCCCCTAAATACTTTAAGCATGTGAATAGAAGACACACAGTGCCCAGATCTCTTTTTAATTCAGGCTTGTTTGCGATGAAGTTTATTTGTGACTTCTGACAAAACTGCTGTAAGTGCTTCCTTCTATTCACCAAGCTCCTTCCTGGATCACACTTCCTCTTTGCATTTGCTAACGCTGTTTGTCCAGGGCATATATATCCAATAATCAATTTATGCTGAGGGGAATGATCTCTCTACTCTTGCACTCACTGATCATTTGAGAATTCGCCTTCAAAAATGCAGTCACATACCAAATGGCCAGAGGAACAGAACAGAAACAGAAACTGGAGACAAAGAGATGAAGAAACTTTGCTAACTACAGAGAATGGTGAAGTAACACAGGGAAAATACACCCAAAAGCTTAAGCTCTGTCTGTTCCCAAAGCTTGCACAGATATTTTCACACTTGTCATTGTGGGTAAGATCCTTATTAATTGCCCAGAAACCTCTGTTTTCAATTTTCCCTTTCTGGGCTTCCAAATGTGCACTTTATACCAACAAGAGCTGCAAAAGTGTATGTGCCCCTGCCACAAACTGGGATGTGTAGCCTTTTCCTGGAAAGAAATATTTTTTCAGAGCTGTGAGTGCCATTGTAGCTTTGCCACCCAAACTGCACTTCTGTGTGGGAGACTTTTCTCATGTGCAGTGTATGGGAGCAGAAAGGGAGGATTTACTGCTTTGCCTGAACATCTGCACCCACAGTAGGTGAATTTTGCTCCCCTGGAAGTGTTCCTGTTCAGGCATGATTTCTATTATAAATAGTTTTAAATATTCCCTTTAAAAAGCAGAAAGGGCTTCTTCCAGAAAAGCTGCCACTCTCACTCCCCCCACAACAAATTCTTCAAAAAAGCAGGGTTTTTTTTCAAATCTACAAACCAAACCAGATTTCTATATTTGCCTCAGCTTTTGTTTCTGTACAACACACTGCTCACCTGTTATCACAGCTTTACAGTTTGTTTTACTGCTCCAGAACTGTGTCTGATAAGGTATAAATACATTTGGTAGTGACAAAAGGAGACAATTCTGCCTCTTCAGTGTGAATGAAAACGGTGAGATTAATACAGGAATTCTTCTACAGGAAGAGGAAATTATTGGTGTTATTGAAGGGATGTTTATGTGAATATAAGTGAGTTTATACTGGTGGATGTCCCAGCACATGGTGCTTGTGTTGCCCTCAGTACATGAGTAAGTGGGGGAGGTATAAAGACATTTTATGTACAGGGGTTAGACTAGGAAAAAAAAAATCTTCCTGGCTTTTATATTCACCTCTAAACTTAGGTAAAAAAAAAAAATTACATGCTCGACTGCCTTCCCACAATGAGTTTAAAACAGAGGTAAATCAGCTGAGAGCCTGCCCCCAAAATATTCTCTTTGATGTAATTGCACGGGATGCAGGCTGTGTGTGGGATAAGCTCCGTGTTACAGAGCTGTGACTCCAGATCAAGACAGTGCCCCGTGAAACACACCAGGGCTCATGCAGCTCCACAGCTCCTCTGGGAATGGCTGCATGCAAATCAAGGATTCTCGGGTGATGACTCGCGTAGCGGCTGGAGTTCTCTTTCAAGTCCTCTTTCTCATTTCATGCTCTGTTCCTTTCATCCTCAGATTTTACAGAAAATATTCCTCTCTTTTGGTTAAGTGATCCAAACTTTAAGCAGCAAGTGAGGAAACCTACCATTTTAGGTTACGATAAGCATACAAAATTGCTGTATTTCAATTACAGTAATAACCTTAAACAATTTTAAACCTCTATAAAGTGTCACAAAAGAGAAATAAGTTGGCAGAGCGAGGCATTGACACTGATGGGTGCCCACAGAAAATCTCTTACAATATGATGTAAGGATTAACAGCTCTAATTTATGCAGTCACACAGATTTTCTTTCATGCAACTTCAGGAGGGATCTTGCCATCTGAATTGTCATGTGCCATTATCACCCTTTAATCAGGTTATTTCGTTTTATTTGAACAGCATCAAAGAAATGCTCATGACACAGGCAGACCGGTTCAGTCAAGAAGAGGTAAGGGACTTTATTCAAAACAGGAATCCAGCTCCTGCTCAGCAGTAAGTCCTTGCCCCTCTTTAAATGCATGAATTTAGCTGAAGTCCAGACTGAGAGGAGGTTGATGCCAGCTCTGGCAATTAGAAACAATTCAAAGCATCTCTTCTGAAGAGCTCCATGGCTAAATCAAAGTCAGATAGATTCTTTGGACTCCCATCCAAGTGCAAGTGTGGCCTATCTCGTGCTGTTCTTCCCCTGGGCAGCTGGGCAATGGATTTACTGGAGTCCAAGTGGATTTGGGTGGGGACTGTGTTCTGGTTTCCATTTCTGTGAGTTACTTGGTTTGAGATCTGAAATGAGGTACTGACTTGGTGGTTTGTGTGAGACTGAGCATGGATTCTGCGGGCTGGGAGGAATTTAGGGGGACTTTCTTTTCAGAAGAGGAGATGGAGTGGAGATGGACTGTGGACAGAACAGACTGGACAGTCTGTTCCTGTCAGAACAGAGACTGGACTGTACATTTATCAACCAGGGCTTACCTGGGTTTCAGGGAGAGCTCTTTTCAACAGGGAACTTGTGGGATTCTAGCAGGACTTCAGCCATGTTCCAACTCTGGTTTCAACTTTACTGAGCCCAAGGAAAACTTTTCCATGGTGGTAAAGGAGCAGGGCAGCAGGGAGCTGAGCTGGTGTAAAATGAAAAGCTGTTCATGTTGCTGTCCCACAGTCTGTGACACTTCTCTCTGTTTGCTTGGCAGATCAACCAGATGTTTGCTGCTTTCCCTCCAGATGTCTCTGGGAACCTTGACTATAAGAACCTGTGCTATGTTATCACCCACGGTGAGGAGAAAGACTGAGAACAAAGAGAGGAGCTCCTGTGCTGATGCACCCACTTATTTCATGATGCTCTTGTGTACAAGACAAAGGGCTAAGCATCCAGGATGTGAAGCCGTGTGGTCATTGGAAGAGAACAAATAAAATAATTGAAAATAGATTAAAGTTATTTAATGCTCCTATTTTTATAAAATATCAAAATACCAATTTTGTGTGGGTTTTTTCCCCATTTTCTTCCCCTGTCAGTGGTTTAAAATGGAATTTTCTTGATGAACTGGTGCTTTTGTGATTTATTGACAAACCTAATGTTCACCAGATGGTCCATTGGGCACTGCAGTCTTACTTAACCTCTTGTCTTTTATACATAAGCTCCATGTATTAATTGAGAATTCCTCTAGCTTATTGCACCAGGAAGAGTGTCTGGCAAATAGAATTATGTTCCATTCCACAGCCCCTAGCAATGGAAGTGTAAATAAAACAACCTTACATTCTTGTGAATATGCAATATGCCCTCCCCATCTCAGTGATGTGGCCAGTTCCTGAAACCACTTGACTTGTTTGCTTTGGTGCAAAAGAGCCAAAATCGTGGAACATTGCATGTTTTTCTCATAGTAAAGTTCACCTAGGTGCACTGAGAATGCAGGAATAATGAATTTCCTCCTTCAGAGACATCTTTATGATGTGGAGGAGGCTGTCCACCACACAAGAGTAACACCTGGTCTGTCACCTTTGGCCATCATCCTTGGGTTACAGGTGAGACACGCACACCAAGGACGTGTTTGGCCAAAGATCATCAAGTCTAGGGACAAAGAGGACAATTTGGGAACTGCAGCCCATGAAAGCAGATTACCTCTCACTTTTCTAATCCAAGAGCAGCCTGGTTTTTAAATGGGCTACAGTTTCTTGTATTTAGACTTCTAGGAATGGGACATATTCTGCCTATGTGGAATATTGCATGAACACTTCCTGCGTGGGAGGCAGAAGGATGCTGCAGCCAAGGGAAAACAAGCTTCTGCTGTTTTAACAGCTCATGAAAATGCTTTCCTTGTGCATCAGTGCTGCTGGAGCCACAGTCCCACAGACACTGAGAGGAAGCAACAAGCCATTTATTTTCTGTTTCCATCTTCTTAGGCTTTGTAGGAAGAGAACTTGAGGGCAACATGCTGAATTCTGTCCTCATCAAGAGGGGCAGAAATTCCAAGAGAAAGCTCTAACATCTGCATGACTCAGGGATGTGACATTCAGCCCTACCTGCATTTTCTGTTGTTCCAGCAAAATCCTGCACTCTGTGCACTTCAGTAATAGAGAACAACTGGTGTGAAAGGCTCTTAGCCCACAGAAAATTCATAAAATAAACTTCCCCTTGCCCCTGCATGCAGAAGCTGTGTGCACCAGCACTGCTTTTCCAGTAGAACAAGTTGATTGCCAATTGTATCCAGGGCTTTGGTGACTCGGAATCTTGCAATGCAAGAGTCCACATGACCTGTCCTTCCACCTCCTGAGCTTTCCTGGACAAGCCCAGCTTTTACCACTGTTTCCCACAAATGGGTTTTTTCTCCCCAGAATGTTTCTCCTCACAGGTCTATGACCACTGCCCACGGCATGGGGGTGTAGATTGGCAGTGGGAGGTCATGGAGGTTGAGGATTTTGTTGGCACAGTCAAATAGGTGATTTATGTATGAGCTTCTGCTTTAGGTTCTTCTGTGGACCCAAGAAGTGACAGCTCCTCTCAGCAAAGAACTGAGCTGCTCATGGGGATGGATGTTTCATTTGCAGACCTAATTTGGAAGTTTTTTGAGAGGTGGGTCTGTAAAATGCTCTTGTGTGGCACAAACGCACGTACAACGTGTAATGCTACCTTGTATAAGCCTCACAAAATCACATTCCCCACCAAATGAGTACTGAGCTGAAGTCACTCAGGCATCAGATGTCAGACAGTGCTTATGGTTTTCACACTGTGTAAAGATTTCAGAATGAAGCTGAAGACGAGATGAAACAGCACACAGGCTTACCTTTGGCCTTCAATCTAGAGAGATTTACTTTTCCTCATGCAAGCTGGTAGGCAAAAACTTGGAGGATAATGCTCTTGAAAGATGAGGTCACACTTTTCCCTCAAAGCACAGTTTTTGATGAGTCCTCTCTCATCTGTAGCTGTTGCATGACTTCTTCCAATGCAGCTGCTGTGACTTCTCAGGCTGATGGGAGTCTGGTGTGAGCAGTTCCACGTTCTCCCCTTCCCCTGGCTGCACCCCCTCCCTCCAGTCAGCACTAGGGCTCAAACACACACAGCAGGTGCTGACTGAGAAGAAACCTCTTTGCTCCCTAAATTTCCTTCCTGGGCTCTGGGAGCTGACATCCCTCTTTAGTTCTGCCTTGTTTGGATCTTGCTGAGGTCACTTTACCTTGCCCTGCTGCAGGCTCCCTCACACCTGCAGATGGGGCAGGAGCACAGAGCTGTGGGGAGGATGGAAAGCAGGACCACCTGAGCATGGATTAAGTTGAGCCAGGCTTTATCATGAGGAGAGGTTTACTTTGCATTGCAATTTTGAACCAAATCACTTGATTGCTTTTACTTACCTTGAGCAACCTGGGTAACCTTTTTGGAGGAAGCTAAACCAGAGGCTCTGCTTGGAATTCAGTCCAAATTCCCTTTGGTTCCTGGTGGGACCAAACCAGGGTGCAGCTGTGATGCCCTGCAGCACCAAACAGTGAAGCACCACCAGGGTGCTCCCAACCACCAGAGCTCTGGAGACCCTCTGAAGTGGTTTGTGGCTGTGCAAAGCCCCAGGTTCCATCTGACCCTGTGTGCCTTCAGGCTTTTTGCAGTTCTGCTCCTTCCTCGTTGATGCACTTTTATCTTGGTTCAAAACCCATTTCTTACTTTTTTTTTTTTCTGTCTGTTACCCCAGAATTATGGCACTTCAAGGGCAGTGCAGCTGAGGAGCCTGTTGCAGATTGCTTGAGGAGATCTTTGGATAGGACTATGCCACAAATCTGGTTGTACCTTGGAGCCTTGGACCATCATGCAAGACAATTTGGGGTTGTCACGCTTCCCCTTCTATAAAGGGGAAAGACAAATGTTCACATAAGCATCATGAAAATATTCAAGATTTCAAAACAAGCCTGTATCAACCCCAATTTCATTTCAACCTCCACTTTCATAGGGGGACATAGGGCTGTGCTCATGGGGTTTGGAGGCAGATTCAAGTAACCAAAGGGAACAAAGAGCTCTGATGAATTCCACAAAACAGATTTTCACCAGGCATCATTAAAACAATCAGATGGGAAGTGAACTTGCATAAACCCTGGCAGTTGCTCTCCAGTGTCAGCCCTTTCACAAACTATTACTATTTGGATGGGAAAAAACAAAGAAGCAGGGCAGAATTTATAATGTATTTTATTAACTCTTGAAAGTTTAATCCCATAAACCTTTCTGAAACCTTGTGAAAGGGGAGAGCAGCCTTTGAAATAGACTGCAGAGAAAGGTTCTCATGAGTTCCCCCAGGTTGTTGTTCTGCTTCGAGGCAGGATTGTTGTTACAAACGTTTGTCTGACCTGTCTAAACTTTGTAGGTAGCCTCAAGTCCAAAACTAGCCTTAGATTTATGCATTTTTTCCCCCAAACCTAAATCTTTCTGTCTGCAAATTAAGCCAATTTCATCCTTTGCATCCTCTCTGTAATGACATTAGCACAGTGGAAGCCTGTTTAGTTTTCTTTTTTCAATATTCTTTTTCAACTTTTCCTCCCAGAAATCTTTTCTCCACTCCTAATTTTTCTTGCTCTCTTTAGGATTACCTTAAATTTGTGCATATTTTGTTTTTGAACATCATATGCCAACTTGGACACAAAATTCCAGTACCAGCAAGATTGGAATAATTATTTTAGAGGTTGGTTGTCTGTAAAAAGCTAAACAAACCAATCCCCCCCCTCTGTGATTCAGCAGCACTGAAGGTTATGAATGTTTCTAGGCAATGTGGGTAGAAGTTTATTCCAGACCTCTCTTCCTTAATAACTGCTTGTTTCTGATCCCCCTGTAGCTTCTTCTGTCGATCCCAGAAAGTTCCTCAGATCTGATTCCCTCTGCCTCTGTTACCTTGGTAATGTGCCAGCAAGGGTTACCTGAGGACATACCTTGAATTTTCACGAATGTTAACGAGCTGTAGATTGTCTGGAGCCTCCTTTTTCTATTTGAAAACAATGCCAAAAGCATTTAATATTTTCATCAATGACCCGGGTGATGGGACTGAGTACAGCAAATCCATGCTCTTCCCAGCAGTGTCCATGCACAGGATGAGAGGCAATGGACATGTTGGAATATAGCAAAGCCCCTTTAAACTTCTGGACTGTGAACGTGATCAGATATCAGAACAGCTTGGCCAGATAGGTTGTGGAGCTCCCAAATTTTGCTGGAGGTATCCCAAACCCAGCTGGATTTGGCCCTGGGAATCCTGATGCTGCTCTGAGCAGGAGGTTTGGTCTGGACAATCCCCTGTGGTGCTTTCCCACTGCAAACCCCTGACATGCTGATGCTACACATGTCAGCACTGTTAGCACAGCCCAGGGGACACTGCCCTTGCTCTGGGGTGACACCTGATCCATCTGTGCTGACTTTGAACCCCACATCCTCTCCTGATCAATTACTCCTTGACTTTTACTTTCTTCCCACATATAACAACCTGCACTGATCTTTAATTCCGTCTCGTTGGCTTTCTAGCTCCCCTTCAATTTAAAGCTGTTCTGAATTCTATTCCAGTCCTCCAAACTCCACATAAGCTGCCTTAGCTTATAGCCCATCATCCAAAAAATTTGTATCTTCTCTGTTTCACCGTCCAAAATGTTAATATTGAACAGTATCTGACCCTGGGACAGTCTCATCCTCCTCTTTTTCCTTCTCCCTTGTCATCTTGAAATGATTTTATCAATGGTAATTCATGTTGGACATGTTTTAACTGTACTCAGGGGCACTGGTCTTTAACCTGCCTGCAGTTACAGAGAAAGTTCTGCACCTTTGGGCCTCCCCTCATTTCCTCCTCAGTCTGTTTGAATTCAGGTGGTCACCAGCAGGATGTCCAGGAGCCACATCTCTCTGAGCCAACCTGTGACAATGCTCGTGCCCAAGGAGAGGGGATTTCCCACTGTGAATGGGGAAAAAACAACTTCACTCCAGCTGGGCTATAGCAAGAGTAAATCCACTTGGATTCCTGGAGGGGAGCCCATGGCTTGTATCAGAAAATCTCCAAATCCCATGGATTGTGAACCCAGGACACGAGTTCCCAGCTGATGGAGGAACACTCCTGGGATGCTGGTGCTGTGCAGAGCTGCCTGTCCAGCTGCAGCAGCTGAGGGCCCTTCCCTGCTATGGAGCCCTTCCCAAACTCACGAGTTTGGGAGCCATAGGAAGGAGCCAGAATCTGGATCCGTGGAGCACACGTGGGACAGAATTTGAAACAAGAGTTTCCTGACATACAAATCTGGGAAGTTTTATCAGAGTTATGGAGCGTGGGGGATCCTCACGTGTACTGACTTCACTTTGGCCACTTGGATGTGGTGTATATTCAAGGAGGCTCCCCTCTGCAGGACTTCTCTTCCGAGGCTGAAGGGAGAGAGGTCCTTGAACAGGAATTTTGTGTCACTTAAGCTCCTCTCTCCTCTGATTCAGCCCCTGCAGGCATCTGTCCAGCCCCACTGGTTGTAAAGCAGGAGCCCAGGAATGCCAGCTCAGGTATTTAGGGTCAAGCATGGCAATACCTCCTTGACTCCTTATCTGGTGAACTGTTGCCATTTGTTACTGTACCTTTCAGTTTAAATAATTGCTTAATGTGCCTGTTGACCTGAGAAACATAATTTTTTTGCAAAATATACGAGCAAGCTTGTGTTTGGTCAGCTGCTTCAGCAGGAATACAGATCTCAGATGCCAGGCCAGGCAGAAAATTTTTTTTTTTATAATGATTAAAAGACAGCAGCTGTCCTTTCCTGGGGTAAGAGGACTTATGTAGAAGTGAGGGGAGATGGGGAGAGCCAAAGAGCCTTGTCCCTTTAAGGTTTGGAGCTGCAGGTACCACCACAGCTGTGATGAGAAGAAAGTTCATGACCAGAGAGTAGGGTGGGATGGGGAGAGGGTTCCTCTAGCAGGCCAGAAAGAGATAAATCTCCATTAATTTCCTGGTTAGCCAGTGCCTTTAAGATATCAATGTAAAAAGGATGCAGATTAAATAGCAGCCAGAAAGGGTTTGGTTTTTTTTTTTTTTTTTTTTTTTTTTGGTTTTTTTAGAACAGGCATTAGCCAGTTTCAGCAAGGATCTCAACCAGGCTGAGAGTGCAAAGGCTGTGACAGAACTTAATGCTTGGAAAAACAATACTGGTGTGAACCAAGTGCTGAAGCAGTACAAGTATCCGTATTTTGTCTGGAATTGCAAAAAGCCTTATGGAAATACCAGTGATTTCTTTTTAAATTGGTGTTACAGTTCACCCAGGTTTGTACAAGCAGGTAATGCTGAAATACTGTGTGTTACTGCCCTGGAAAAGGTGGAAAAATCCAGTTTTGTTCCACGTATGTGGCAGTGTGGGCAGACCCCTGAGGCTGTCACAGCCTGGCTGCTGGCAGTGAGCCCCAGTGTCCTCTCTGCCGTGGCACCAAATGCCACCAGGTTTGACCTTCCCACACTGAGCTGCAGCCACCAGCTGAGGGCTCTGGCCAGGGCCCCTCTCCCTGTGGTGAATGTGAGCTTTTTCAGCTGCATTTTTACATTAAACTCACGAGTCCACGTGAAATATTTTCAGGTTTGCCAAATTCAAATCCCGATTTGTTGAATACTGTAATGCCTTCGAGCTGCTGCTGAAGACAACTGGCAAGCATTTAATGCACCGTGTTTGAAACCTCTTTCTTAGCTCCAGTGTTTCTGTACCTTGGGAGAAAAACCACGGGGAGGCACCAGGAGCTGTCCCACTCCTGGAGCTCCTCCAGCCCCACAGGTTAATTAACAGGGGGTTGTTAATGCCAAGGGGCTGCCCTGCCCCAAGGCAGCTGCCAGAGAGGATGAGGAGGGCTCATCCCAGGGCTGCTCCGTGTCCTGCCCTGGCCCTGCTGTCCCCGCTCCTGCACAGCCCAGGTGGAGCCGAGGCCTCGGCGTGCCAAGGTAAGCCAGTGGTTTTTTCCAAGGAGGATTTTAATTAGGGGGTTGGAGGCCTTGGAACAGCCCTGGGGTTGTGCCTGGGGAACGGGTTCTTTGGGGAGGAGGGACGGGAAGGTTGTGGGGGTTTTGTTGTTTTGTCTTCCCTTGGCTGTGAGTGACTTTCAGTGCCCTGTTTAGTCAGCTGTGGCTGATTATATAAAGTAACCCCTTGGCTTTTCATATAACACAGAAAGCTTATCACCTTTTCCAGCCACTACAACACTCATTAAAGTCCCTGGAAAAACAACCACCTGCTTTTACTGCTAGAGATCTCCTGTGTTTTGTGCCTGCTGCGATGGGTGAAGCCCTGGGGTCCTGGGCAGTGTGTCCTTATGGCAGGGCCTCTCCAGGCTGCCTGGCCCTGTACCCGGCTGAAGAAGGGGAAAAAAAAATCCTTATTTTTATTCCAGATGGATCCCTTTAGTTATGTTTAAATCTCCAGGTAAAACCAGTGCAAAAAAAAAATGGAGGTGAGCTCCTCAAAGCCCTGCTGTCATTGGTTTTCCATGTTAGGACTGGGAGGAAAAGAAGAGGCGTGGGCCAGTTTAACTGCTGTGGGTATTGGTGGCATTTTGTGGAAGGGCTGATATGAAGAACAGGATTTTTGGTGCTTTTGTTGCATTCAGTGTAGCGAGGGACAGACCAGAGGCCACTTCAGACCTCTGAGGTGATGTGCTGGGTCTGAACGACTTCCTTGAAGAGGTCACCCCTCCTCTCATGACCACCATGTTGGTGGCTAAATTCACCAAATAACTCGGGAACACTGAACATATGCAGTCATTCAAAACTCCTATGGCATCACTCAGTGCTCTTTGCAAGTACCAAGGCATATTTCTGGAACTTTGGGTTAAAAATAAAGCCCCAGCACTGTGTGGGAGCATGGGGGGCTCTGAGGAAGTGCCCCTCAGCCTCCCCTGTGACCTCCCACCAGCCCTGCTGGCTCCCTGTGGGCAGAAAGGGGCAGGAATGGATTTGGGAACAGCTGATGGAGAAGTGGCTGAGGCACAGCTTCAGCTGCTCTCACCAAGACAAGAGCAGATGTTCCCAATAAAACACTGACTCCTCAGATGTGGGTGCCTGGCTGATAGCAAACAGCAGGAGGGCCCTGTGCTGTTAGACCACAATGAAGGCTGGAGTGGATTCTCTTGTGTCTCATAAACACTTGACTTTGGTGGAGCCCTCGAGTGCATCTTTGTCCTTCACCCAGCTGCCTGCACTGTGAAACCCACAGGAACTTCATATCTTTGAAACCTCTCCCACTCTGTCGGGCTTGGCTGAAGTTTGCATGTGGTTGTTAGAGCAGAGGACAGGCAAGTGCATGTTTTACTGTTCTCCATCCCCCCCCAGTGTGCTTTTTCATGTGTGTGCATATATCCTGCCGCTCCCAAATCAATTTGCTCTTGAATCCTTGATTTAGTGTAATTTAACTGGCAGGGTTGGCAACTTGGAGGTTTTCTTCTCTTTTTCTTCTGAGTTGTTTCCGTCTACTGTTTTACGAATATTCCATTGCTCAATAACGGGAAGTGGAAAATGAAATCCCAAGATCATCTTTTAAAGGATGTTAATGACCATGAATGTAACCAATATAGTTAATAACAGTCCAGACAGAGATGGAAGACCACTCCCTTCTTTTGAGTAAGGGCCAACACAGCTTTCTGATTATCCCTACTAGAGTGGGATCTGGATATTAAAGGATAAGTCATGCTAAGTATTTCCTTCTTTGACTCCTTATTTATGCATACTGGTTTTTGTCATCTTTAAAGGTGTTGTTTAGCCTGATTTGAATTACTTTAAACCAAAAAGTTTTAAAAGATAGCTCTTGAACCCATGGAGATGTTTGCTAAATCCTTTTATTAAAGGGATGGTGGTTTTCATCTTTAAGCAACATTTGGAAACAAAAGTAAGAATTATTCTTCATTTGAAGTGTGAAAGGGAGGGATAAAGACTTCAGATTTCAGAAGGTTCTTGGTGGAAGGGGTAGCACGTGTTTGATTTTCTTGTGCTTTTCTGAGTTAAACATTGGGAGGCTCAACAATGATGTACCGTGTCATGGATCCCAGCATGGAATTCTTAGGAGGAAAAAAAAAACAAAACAACAATTGTTTCCTTTTCATAAAGCAAAAACCAGTAGAACCCCCCCATATTTCTTCCCTGGAGCAATGAGAAGATAAGGAAGTATTGGGCAGAGGGAGAAACAAAGCCCTTTGGCTAAAGAGGCTGTTGTCTCCAGGTTTCTCTCAGCTCCACCTCTTTCCTTTGTCCCTGTATTCCTCAGTCTCCTCCTCCAGCCTAGCTGCCTCTTAACCTCATTAATACTTTGCTTTGATGGTCTTAAGTTCTTGACAATTTATTCCAGATGTTTGCTACTTTGAGTGAAATAGATTTCCCAAATTTCCTGTTTACTCTTAATGTCTTTTGTCTTTTTCTTCTTTGAAAGTGTGACATTTTTTTTAACCTCTTAGCAATCCAGACATGTTAGTTCACTGTTCCACCCCCTCTTCCTCCTGGCATCTCCTAAAGTTTGTGGTGCTTTCAACAGAATGCACACTTCTTTTTTTCTTGTCTTCTTGTGGGGCAATCTTGATCTTTTTCACCTTCCTTAATTTTGCACACATGAAAGTCTGACTCAAAAGTTTCTTAGGTGCGTTTGGTGTTGCCTTTTTTCCATATGTGTGCACACCCAGAGGAGAGCAAGAAAGTTATGGAGAGAGAAAATAAAAATCCTACTTTTTGACAGGCTCCAGACAAAATGTCCTTCAAACATGGGTCTTGCTTGTTCCTTCAGGTGCTTTCCATGAGTTATCTGGAGAGCTTTGAGTAGACAGAGAGGGCTGGCACTGCTCCTTGAGCTGCTCAAGGTGTAGAAGTTGTGGCTGCTGTTAACAGGGTTGGCACAATTCCCTGCACCAGGAGTGCAGTTGGAGCAGCACAAGTGACCTGGGAATGGCTGTGCTGTTGGAAGTTCCCATTATAGCAATAAAAATGTGTCCATTTTAAAGTAGTTGTATGGCTTTAATTATTCTGTTGTTTTCTTTAAAAATAAAACCAAAAACGAAACAAATCTTTAATTGAACCAGGTTTCCACGTACAAAAGCTGTGCCTAGACCAGGCCTCAGGCCTCAGTCTTGCAGACACTTTCACAGGTGCTTAACTTTACCATTATGAGTAATCCTATTGATTTTCAACAGCACTGCTCAGGCAATAAAGAGTGGATTTGTATGATCTGGGGCTTACCATGGGGTATATCAGAAGTCACTTTTCTGAAATTAATGATTACATGGGTGTAAGAGGAGTGTCCAGCCCAGGATTTAGTTAAAATTAATAAGACTTTTGCTTGTAGGCTTCCTTTGAAGTATTCAGCTGTCCTGTCTGCTCCTTTGAGTGCTGTATCTTGAAGGCCAGACATTTTTTTGACTTTTGTTATGATAACCTTCTGAATAAATATTCAGGTAGAGCTTGGTGTACTGTGACTTTCTATCTCTTGGCCACTTGTAACTTTCCACGGAGGCTCTTCCAAGTGTCAGTGCCTTTACAATGTCATTTTTGTGGTGTCTGACACTGGTTTAGCTCACTCTGCACGTTTCCAGCCTCTGGATCTCTCTCTTCTATCCAGTTGCCTGTTTTCATGAAACTTGTGGCAACGTGACAGCTCTGAAACGCCTGTCTCGCTCTCAAATTGGGCTGAAAGCAACCAACTCATTCAAAAGTTATTAGAGATGCATGCTCATGCACACCATGATCATATATATGCAGTATTTTTGAAGGAAGTCAGGCAGAAAAAATAAAAAGTGATTTGATTAGCGATAGATGCATTATAACGTTTCATGAGCTTGAAAAAAATTACTTTTCTGTATGGCTGGTCTTACAAATATGCTTTACCCCAACTTATTGCTTACCCCTCTTAACAAAAACAGGCATAGGGCTGCTATTTATGCAAAATATTAGGGAAAGATTTGCCCCTTGAGGATGCTGGGCATTGCCCAGGCTCCCCAGGGAATGGGCACAGCCCTGAGGCTGCCAGAGCTCCAGGACAGTTTGGAAAATGCTCTCAGGGATGCCCAGGGTGGGGTTATTGGGGTGTCTGTGCAGGGCCAGGGGCTTGACTGGATGATCCTGTGGGTCCCTTCCAGCTCAGGCCATTCAATGTTTCCATGAAGTAGAGATGGACCAGTCTTTTTGGAAGCCACAGAAGGAAAAATCCCCTTTTCAGTATTTCAACAATATAAATGTAGGCTTGGCACCAGGGCTGAGAGGGCTGTGCCAGTTGCGAACACGGTGGGTGAGTCATTTCTGCTCAGGTGTTTGCTGGAAAAGGAAAGCTTTGAGTTCTTAGAGAAGTACATGGGGGGGGAATGGCCCTGTTGTGTTAAAGCACCAGGAATCTGACATCCCAGCCAGCTTTGTCCCAGCTGCCTGTGCAGCAAATCACCAAAGGGAACAGGGATTTCACTCCATCCAGCCTCTCTTCCCCTTTAAAAGCACAATTTTAATTTAAGGAGCTTCAGAATATGAAGAGAAAAACAACAAAAACCCCTCCCAGGTACTGAGATCAGGAAGAGAACATCCAGCTTCAGCTGGAGCATGCAGGGAAGGAATGTTCGGTGTGAGAGGGTTTATTCTGAAAGGCTGCAGTACCCCGTGCTGCACAGCACTGAGTGTTGCAATCCCAGCTCCCCAGCTGTGAGTGTTGTTCATGCTCCAGTTCTGCAGGGAATGCCACAGCTCTGCCTGGCAAGAACCTCAACTGCAAATTTTGCAGGAATTGTGGTGAGTTTCCATTGAGCTCAGCAGGAGCAGGTGAGCACAGGCTCGGTTGGATCGTGCCCTTTGGCACTGTGGGATGCACTGGGGAGCCAGGTGAAGATTAAGTGTCCCAAATTCTGCCACTGGCTCAATAAACTCCTGAACAAGTTGCTTTTGCACTTGCCCATCTGATTTTCTTTGGAATAATTGTGGCACTTTGTTAGGATTCCTGGCACTGTGCAAGTGGGTGCTTTGCAGGAGCCTTCAAGACCCCCAGGAATTGCCAAGTAGATGTTGATAACTTGCACATATCCGTTATTTTCCTGGCCTGTGTGGAATTGCCTTATCCAAATCCAATTTGCATTTAAGTTCACAGGACAAATGTCAAAAATTCAAGCTCTGAAAATACTGCTTCTTTCTGTCTGTTCAGCAGCATTTGCTGCTGGTGTCGTTGTTCTGCCTCTGTTTTGGGGACATCTGTGGGGCTTTGGAAGGGCATAAAAGTTGGTTTTTCTCCCTCCTGTAGGTTATAAGACCAGGCTCTTGAGTGCTACCAGGAATCCTGTACCTTCCCCAGGGAGAAGGATGGGATTTCTAGGTCTTGGACAGCCCCAGGGGCTGCTGCCATTGCTTTACTCTTTCTAAGTATTGTTCTTGGGGCACTGCCACTGCTACTGCCAGGACCTGAGGCTCCAGCTCAGCCCCTGCTGCTGCTGTTGCTGGCTCAGGTGCCTTTCTTTGCAGCTCTCTGGTCACACAGTTGTTCACTGCAAACCTGGGGCATGGGAGATTGGGCACTACTTGTCTTAATTTCTTTTCTCCTCTTCATTGGCTGTTTACCATTTTGGAGATGAGTATAAAGGGAGACACACTGTGCAGAAATAATGTTTGTTTTGGGCATGATCCATGAGGTATTCTTTCAGCCATAGCCTTTGCTTAGATTAGGACTGAATAGTGTGTCCATGTGAGACCAAACCAATGAATTTGGGTTTGAAGGCACCAACATCCTGTCAGAAGATCTGGTGAAATTGGCGTTGGGGTAGAAAACTGTCTTTATTAGGTTGTTAGAGCTATGCAGCTGTTCTAGGATTTTGCTGTCAGCCTAAAAAACATTTAATTCCTTTTCCATCTCCGAGATGCCCCCCAGGTCCTGCCTGCAAGGTGTAGGATCATCCAACATTCTCCATGCAGGACCTTCCTCTGTCCTGTGTCATTTGGCAAAACAACGCCGTAGATTCTCCAGTGCTGGTTACAAAATACTCACAATGGGCATTGAAACACACTGAATTTGCTAATATGTCTCTTCATAACTTTTATGTCTAGAAGCCCCAGCTGTGATCAGGGCCTTGTTGTGTGAGATGTTATGCAAATACATATTTTGTACAAACAGGATGATGAAATCACATGGAAAACTTCATAATCAAAGCAGAAAAAGAGCAGCAGGGGAAAGAAAAAGACCACATGGAGATGCTTCTTCAGGGCCATGTGGTGGGCCACTGGCAAAGGCAGGAACAGCAGTGGGTCTCCTGGGTTCCAGGCTGGTCCTTATCTGCCATGGCATCCTGCCTCTTCCCAACCACCCCTGTGCTTTCCCAGTGCTCCTTTAAACTCTGCTGCAGAGCTGCAACACTGAGGGGGTTCAGATAATTCAATTTACCCTTGGTTTGTCCATCTGCTGCCCTCCCCAGAGCCCTGTGGCTGCTCTGTGCTGCTGGGAACTGAGCTGGGCTTGTTTGGTTTCCAGAGAGGAGACAGAGCAGAGCTGGGATGCTGCAATAAACTGTGGAGATGGCATCCCAAAAACAACTTGTGGTCACATGCCAGGCTACCTGGCTTTAAATTGTGTCCAACTGCTTGAGCCAGGCAACTAAATACTTCTGAAGCTTAATTTAATAAATTAACCAGTTAGACCAAGGCAATATACAAGGTACACAGGCCAAAGAAAGCATTGTGGGTGTAACCTTTTGAAGGAGAATTATAGTTGCTGCTGATCAGGCTGTTACAGTAAATGTGGTGTCAGTGTTTCCATATTGGTCTCTCTTTTTTTTTTTTTCTTTTCCTTTTCTTTTTTCCCCCCCCTTTTTCTTTTTTCCCTGTGTGAAAAGGTTCGCACCTCATGAAAAGGTTTTCATGTGCTGTGAAATGCAACGTGAAACCACTGGATCTTTGTTACCCACAGAACCTGATCTTTGTTACCCAAAGAATGTGTGCTATTTACACATGGAAGGAGCAGCCTTTAAAATTGGGGTTTGAACTGGGATTTGATGCCAGCCACCCAAATGTTTGGGGGAGCTCAGCTCCCACTTGATTCTCCCTGTTGTGAAAAGTATTCCCTTTGGTTGTCGTTCAGCACTGGAGAGGTGACAAATCCCTGGGTCAGGTGTGTGCTTCAGCTCTGGGGACACAAACAGCTTTGCAGCGTTTGTGATTAGTCTTGGTGTGGGGTGGCTGGGATGAGGGCAGGATGCTGCTGCATCCCCACAAAGGGCTCTGTTACTGGGCAGGCTCTGTCTCAGCCCACACAAACGTGCAGCACTTGATTAATCACCTTCATTACGGTCATATTCTCACCCAGCCGGGAGCAGGGCAGTGTGCAGAACCAGCCTCCCTTTGTTTCCCCTGGAACTCCAACCTGTTTCCCCAGGCCACACCTCCTTTCTAATTTGAGTGACAAAATTAGGGAAAAACTGGTTTGCATCTTGCTCTTCCATCCGCCTGGGCATGTCTGGGAATCCCTAAGAATGACTGAATTCAGTGGTTTAAACCATTTTCTTTTTTTTATTACACACCTCCCACAATAACTCTGAAGTAGCTTCATAAAGGAAATGCTGACACGACTTGATCGCCTCAGCCCCGGGAGTGTGTTCCACCTTCTATTGTTTGCCTTGGCCTCTGTAAATTGTGTATTGCCTCAGTTTAATTGGTTAATTTAATAAACTTCTGCAGTGCTGTATCAGTTGCCTGGCTTAGCTTTTATCCACCAGGCTGATGAAGAAAGTATAAGTTTCAAAAGCTTTCCTGTATGAGTTAATAATATAAAAGGTATCTCCTACTATACTTTGCATGTATGTCTTGGAAAGATGGCTTGAATTGACACATTTTTACAATTAAAGCATTTAACAAAACCCTCTAAAAATCTCTGTGTAGCTTAAAAAAAGGGAATATAGCACTTAAGAGCTTCAGAAGCCACATCTGAATGATACTGTGATAGATGAGTAATGTGATGGTTGACTCTTACAATTAAAAGGCAAATATCATAAACCTTTTAAATTTTTGGAAGTGAGTATAATTTCTCACAATACCTTAGGCCAAATGGTATTTTAGATGGACACTTGGGACTGCAGAGGGGGGAGAAAAGTGGGGAAAAACACAACAGAAATGGTCAGAAGGTATTATGGAATGGAAGTCTTGCACTCCAGCCATGTGTGAGGCTTGGGTGACCTGCACTCATTTTCTGGTTCTGGCTGAAGCTCCTCACAGCCATGAGCAGATCCTTTAACACCTCTCTGCTTTGTTCCCAGTTTTTCCCATTCTGAGAGTCTCATCAATTCCAGTTTTGAGATTTGGGGCTCGCATGCTGCAGTGGGGCTTTTCCTTTCCTGAGCTGGAGTAACGAGGAGTCAGAAAGCTCAGTACCTTCCTGTGGGTGCAGCAAAGCCTCTTGCAGGGAGGCAGAGAGCCCAGGAGAGTTCCCATGGGAGGGAGCATTTGTCTGTGCTCAGCAGAGCCTCGGAGCCCAGCGCACGTGTAGCACAAGCCCATCTTTATCTATTTTAATCCACAGCTCGAGCATCCCAAGGTTTAGGGGTATTCATCTATCAAGAGTGATTTAGATATACTTGATCTTGCCTCAGGGCAGGGGGACAGCCTAGGTTACTTCATGATATCCCTTCCAGCCCTGTTTTTTTATGACTCTATTAGATCTGACAACAACAGAATCGTATACTTTGTTCTAAAGGCTCCGTCCATTAATTAGTGCTTTGTGGTGCACAGCTCCTCTTCCCTTGAGGAGCTCTAAGAGGTTGACAAGTGCTAATTAAGTCCTACAAGAACTGGTGTGTTGGGTAATTATTATTTTACAGGTAGAGAAACTGAGGTGCAAATGTAACCCACAGGAAGTTTTGGGACAGAGTCTCACTTCGATGCTTAGCATTTTAGCTGCTTAAAATTCTGGCTGAGTTGTGCCTCTGGGCTGCTGTCCATGGAGAATAAGGTGGTGTTTCCCTCCTCCTGCCCACATCTGAGCCAGTCAAGGCTGTCATGGGCTCACCAGCCACATTTGGGCTGCATCAGAGGGACACTGCTGGTAAAATGAGTCTGGCCTGTGTGCCAAAAATAAGTTTATTTTTTCTCTATTCCATGCTTCCTGGACTTGCAGAATTACACTGACTCTAAAGGGGAGCTGCCCCAGAGCCTTGAATCAGGCCTCTTGTACGAGAGGGAGGTGACCTCTTGCAGTCCACACCATTTGAGTGTAATTTTCAATCAAACATTTGCCAGTGTAATTAGTCTGCTTCAGAGTTTTCTGGTGTGGAGTGATGCAGCCAAGTGGCATTTGAGGACCCTTGAAGAGGAAATGGCTAATTAGTTTAGCTCTGGGTCAACAGCACCTCAGGAGCCAGACTGGGTCTGTGCCTGGGTTGCTGCTGTTTGAAGTTCTCTGCTCAGTCAGCAGTGCCTGGCTGAAGGAGGGTCTCTGGTGTGGCTGGAAGAGTTTTCTTTGTCCTGGTCATGGTCATCACCCATTCCTGTCTTTCCATCTGTGATACTGCATCCCTAAGAGAGATGACACCTGCTGGTTTTTCCACGCTGCTTTTCCTGTGTCTTCTGCATCTCACAACACCTGTTTGCAAGGTTAGGTTTTGTGTAGAATTCCGGGAAAGCGCACCGATTCCAAAAATAATATTTTGTGTCCTTAATCAAATTCTGTCCCGAAGACTCAGTGATTCCACTGACTTCTTTGGGTCTGTGAAGTCTGTGCATAGGGATCTGAATTTGATCAGCTGTGGATTCTGATGAAGCAAATTTCATTCCACCACACCAACCCTCAAATCTCCCATTTGTAAATTTTCTAGCTGAATTCCCACCTTAGGTCTGAGCTCACAATTAAAGATCAATTTTAGGAAAGCCCTTCCTGGCTCCACCTGAAACACACATTAAATGTTGGCAAACCAGGAATGCAGACCTGAGAGTACAAATTCCAGGGTGGTAGCAAATTTATCCTTGATGTGCGGCAGAGGGGCTGGTTAGACAAGTTAAACTCCAATTAGCAGCTTTCGCGTGATGGCAATTTTGTCTTGCTGCCTCTGTCCAGCCCTGTCACGCTGCTGCACATCAATTCCCTCCCCTCCTCCAGGGTGTGGTCCCCACGAACGTTTGCACGCTGTAATTTGTGGCGCTGCTCAGTTTAACAGGACCCCATTTGCCAGTTTGAGCCGTGCCTTGGTGGGAGGGTGAGGTGCCTATTGCAGCCAGGAGGGCTTTTCCCATTCACACACGGTCTCTGGTAATCCCACAAGCAGGGGTGTGATGCAGCTTTGCAGGGCAGCACAGGCTGGGAGGGAATGGGCTGATTTATCAGGAGGACAGGAGGAAGTGGTGGGAATGAGCCCCAGAGATGTTTCTGCCTCGTTTGTTCTCCCTGATGAAGAGGTTTTCTTGATTAGGACTACACATTTGGGCTTTGCAAGTAATCTTGTCCCAAACTGTGCTGGAGATGCAGGTGTGCCCTGTGCTGTGTGAGGCTCCTGCCAGAGCAGCTACACCATGACTGGACAGGTCACACCCACAGTCCCTGTGCAGTGCCCATTTTTGGGGAATTCTGCCATAGGGTTGCAAGCCTGAGTAAAACCATTTCTGTGGTTGGGAACATCTCTCCCTGTATGGGATGTTTCAGAAATGGGGCTCCTTTTCTTTCAGTGGTGGCTCTGCAGAATGCAGAAAGGAGACAGGCATCTCCCAGCTCTTTCCAAGGAAGCAATCCCAGCCTGTTCTGCTGGAGAGGCAGCAGCCATCTGGAGAGGGGTAGAGGAGCTTTGGGAGCAAGTAACAGCCCATGTTTTCCCCATGATTCCAAGCCAAAAAGGCTTGTGAATGGACATTAGCAATGAATCCTCCCCCTTCTCCACTCACTGTGGGCCAAACCTCCTAAACCTGTCCCACTCTGTTGTGTGCCCAATTCTGGAGCCTATTCCCACCGGGATAGACTGCATTTTATGGCTCTGCAGGAGGATGGGACCACTGAAGGGAAGGTTCAGTGTTCAAGGGCCTGGCTGAGCAGACTGGGCAGTCCCCAGCTGCTAAGAGAGCAAATCAGTGAGCAGCAATGTCCTTGAGCATGGCCAAAATGGCCAATGGATCCATATCCATGTCCTAGCAGAGCTGGGCACTTCAGCCTGAGCGTTCAAGTGAAATCAGAGGTGAAGGACTGGCAGGGGACAGCAGCAAAGCAGGGCTGGGGATGTCAGACACCCCCTCACTGCAGCCAGCCCCTCTGAGCACGTCCATGTCCAGCTGGCAGGTAATTAGCTGGAGCTCTGGTGGAAGCACCAGTGAGGGGATCCCTCTTGCCACATCTCCTCGTAAAGTGACTACTCTAATATTTGTGACATCCAGCTGGAGGGGCCCTGTATCTGTCATTACAGACCATTAAACTCCTTCAGATCCATCTATATATTTTAAGTAGTTTCTGACCCCTGGGTGAGTAGGATCTGATTTTTTAATTTTTTTTTTTTTTAAGGAACATTTTCTTGGATGGAATGAGTCAAAAAGTTTTTGGCTAAGGAGGGTGCATGTTCACAAGCTCCTGACCCAGCAGACTGGGCATGGACAAAATCTGCCTTCCACAGCAGCTTTGTGTTTCTCAGAATAAAACAAAATTTTTTGGATTGTCCCTGATCTTACCAGCAAATGGGACAGTTTTGTCTCCAGCAAGAATTCTTCTGGTTTCTTAATTACAATGGTCTTGATACTGGTAGGCACAAATTTTCCTGGAAGAGGCAGTGAGGAGTTGAAATGCTGCAGGGAATAAACAGGCAGAGCAGTCCGCTCCAAAAAGCTGCAAGGAAAATGTTTCTTAAAAAGCTCCTTGGATTCTGGAGGCATGGTGATAGTAGTGAAGGGACCAAAAAGGGGAGTTGGTTCAGGTTGGATCAAATGCTGTTTGACTCAATACATAATGCTTCCTTTCATTAAAGTGCCTGCAGTATTTTCTTGTTAATTGAAATTAATGTATTAATTTTGGTTTGAAAATGTGTAAGCACTTTCAGGCTGATGACTTTTATTTTTTCAGCTGAAGTGACAAATCCAACATAAATTTGCAATTTATATACCTGTTTTCTTTGGGCTGGGATAAAAGTTTGAGCTGAGAAACTCTGCCTGCTTCTGATCTGGACAACACCTTCTGCCTAAGGATGCTTTCATTCATGAAAAAAGGGATAAATAAGGGGAATCAAAGCCCAGGGAAGCAGTAGATGCGCTGTGAGGACTGAGGATTTCACACAAAGAAATAAAAAATGGAAAGAAATCACCAGTGAAGATATATTGAACAAAGTTTTGCGTGCCTGTGTAAGGTGGTATGATTTCTGTGATGGTCCTGCATCCTGAAGTGTCTGTAACAGTGGTGAGCTTCTGTAAGTTACCTGAGCTGGAGATTTGCATAAATAATAAAAAATATTTAGCCAAGTGTGGGGCAGCAGAGGAGCAGGAGACCTGACCACTCCAAACCTCCATTTCCAGGCCAGTTTCATCTTTCACCTTCTAACCAATGGTGGGAATGAGGTCCCAGTTGCTTATTAAGCAGCCTTCAACCCCAAAAATAGTGCCCAGCCTATTTTTTTCTTTTTTAAGCTGAAATAAAGAGTCATTTTTTGCCTTTGTAGAACCTGGGATGAAAAGGTGAAGTATTCTTTAGTTGTTGTCCACAACAACAATATTTTCTTCTTGCAAAAGGACAACAGGAAAAGTTTACAACACTAATTGTCAGTGGAAGCAATTTTCTAAAAAGGGGGGACTGGGCTCAGCTGTTTAAATGTTTACTTGCTGGTGCTTGATTAAAAGCTAATTAGAGAAGTATGATTTTATGTAGTTTCTAAATCTGTGAAGTCTGGTGTCACTCAAGGATTGAGCTTGTAATTATATACCATGTGTGGGAAAAGTCCTATTGACAGTCCTCACTGATGTCCAAAGAAACAGCTGGAGCCAGTGTAAACATGAGACTCCGTGGAAAGGATAACTCACTAGGGGCCTGTAGTATTTTTCTCTAAGACATATTAAAATTTTATATAACAAGTATGGTGTATTAATAGATCATATTTGTAAGTTGCTATATAAACAAGTCTATAAATATATATTACCTATATATTAATTTGATTTCATAAATGAAAGTAATGAGCTGATACTTGAATTCCTGCTTCCTGAACTACTTTTTCTCTGCTAGAAATCTGGAGGTTTTGGGGTCTCTCCTGAGAGAGGCAGAACATTTTTTCTGGAAGATGTTCAGAACTCAAATGTAGATAACCAAATAAAAGTTGGATTATCAAAAGCGTGTGTGGTGTTTAGTATTTAACAACGCTGAGACTTTTCTGGAAGCTGCTGTTGTGGGGTGTCCAAGTGCAAACCCAGCTCCAGAGCTCCAGCTCTGGTGCCATCCTGAGTCTGTGCAGGGAAACGCTTTTCCCAAGGGCTCTCCATGCAGGCTGTGGTTTGGAGCCTCTCTCCACAAAGAACTTGTGTTGCAAAGCTTCAGAAATGACTGAATGTGCATTTCTGCTGTGCTTTAAGACACTTCCTCCTGTCTGGAAATCTTCCACTAAGCCCCTAAAGGCACAGAATAAAAAAGAAGGTAAAAATCACTTCATGCAGGATGGAAAGGGAAGGGCAGAGGAAATATTATTCTGTAGGAAATCAAAATGCACCGACCTTCTATGAATCCAGAGCAGGAGAACAGTTTGCCAGTGACTGCCTAGTTTGGGAGAGCGATGGTACAATCACCAAACTCATTTTGAAATACATTTCTAAATAAAAAAGAGTTTTGTGCAGTTGCAGTAATTACTGGTTGCTCTCTTGCAATAGCCTGGAGAAAAGTAACTCATGCGTTTGACAGCAAACATGAATATGCTTGTAAAAGTGAGGGGAATGGTTAGGCTTGTGTGAGCTTGAGCTCTTAGAACAGCCCAGGAAGCTGAACAGGCAGCAAGTCACGACTTAGGGCCTCGACTGGAGTCGAGGGGAGTTTGTTGGGATTAAATCCTACAGAGGGAAGGCCCAGCTCATTTCCAACTTCCCCACTGCATGTGCACATTACACCTGAGACCCCAAAAAGCACACGGATGTTTTGAACGACAATTGTCACAGCAGTGCAGCTGTGGTTCTTGGAAAAACTGGATCTTGCTGTGGAAGATGGTGATTTGAGATTGTTGTCCACCCCTCTGGTCTGGGTTTGCCTCTGACTTGCACGAGGGCAACTTCTGTCCCATCCTGGAATTCCTGTAGGAGGAAACATGATTTATTCATGAGGGTGAAAAGAGGGAGGATTGGGACAAATCCTGCAAATAGTAAAAATTCTAAAAAAGCAAACAAAAAGGTGATTCAGTTTGCTTCTCACTTTGCATGTGCTTACCCTGATTATTCCATCCAGTGAATTTGCAGGCATGAATTTTCAGGAGTATTTATTGGAAAGGCTTATAAGGAAATATGGCAAAGCTTGCACAGGGAGTGAATTAATTTCAAGAAGCTCTGTGTGTTGCTGATTTTCTTTTATGCACCTGAGTAAGGGACAGAGACACATCATGTGACCACCCAAAGTTTCTACTTTGGCAATTTGAATATTTTAGAATTTTGTTTGGACACGGGGAAGTTACAAATAGCAAATATCAGTTTACAAATTCCTCCTAAACTGTGGAAAAATTCCTCAAGTGAAAGCTGGGGAAAAAAAAGCCCTACTGATTTGCTGGAAGTCTTTTGACCCAAGGGGAAGATAACATGCTGACTTGTCGAAGAGGAGGTGTATGATGTCTACTGAGAATTATAATTCATGCTATAGAAATTAAACATCTGACTTCTCCCCGTTTTTCATTTGCATCACAAAGTGCAAAACACAGGATTTTACAGCTCAAATATCACAAACTTCCTAATTACTGGTCAATTTAAAATTTTGTATTTACAGGATGAGTGTTTCATTCCAGTTCTGGAGGAACAAGCAGGTTTTGCTTGTGTTTACAGAGACAGAAGACCTGCTGCCTGTTGGACCTAGCCAGGTAGATAGAGAAGGACAGTGGGAGTCATAAATGAACTCTTTTCTCCCTAGCAGGGCTGAGCAAAATCCTTTTGGAGCAGGATTTTCATCTTCTTTGTGTTTGTGCTCTCTAATGTTATTTCTAGCTGCCTCCTGCACTGTGTAGGATTGCTCAGTCCCTGGCATTACCTCAGTTATTAATATGACAATTTCCTGATAGATTGTTTATCAAAGCAAATATTATGTCAATAAGGTCTAAAAGCTGTAGCAACCTTGCTCCCAGCCCCGAGATGTAAATACTCTGTTATCTCATGGCACAGCCTTAAATGACGCCACACATCTTGAAATAACATGTTCCAATGTGTCAGAGGAAGAGATTGTTAAAGCCTTTGCCTTATATTACGTGCCTGCTAGCAAATGGGTGGTGAGAGACCCAGAGTTTAATTTTTCTTTTCTCTCTCTTTTTTTTTTTTTTTTTAATGTCTATTAGGCAGATCATGCAACTATCTAAACACAGTTCTGGAAAACCTGTTTGCTGGCTTACTCACAGCCCCAAATGGCTTTGAGTTGCAAGAGTGTGGTGCCTAACCCTTCGGGGGAAAAGAAAAACACAGCAAACCCAACCCAGTGCACCTTCTAGAACAACATCTTCCGAATTTGTGAAGACTGGGGGGGGAGGAGGGAAGGGAAAAATGGTCTGTGTGTGAAACCACGAATTATATTATGTCTGCCAAACCCCTTTGAGAATTGGACCAACTGTCGGTTCAAATGATTTGTGCTTATCCAAACTTTACTCATCAAAGGTTTTTATGAGTTCACTTTGGCAATGGCTGTGTTTTTCCATGTGGTGAAATCATACACCTGGAAAACATGCAGCCAAAATGGTGTGGAGCCTGAATAACTCCCCTTGTTCTCCAAATGCTCTTGAGTTTTAAGCATCATGGTAGTTAAAGTGTTTGTGGTCCTATAAAATTTGTACAACTTTACAGTAAACCTGGCTCTTGCATAACCCCCTTGGCCAGATGATTGGCAGCTCAGTTGTGATCTTGTAACACAAAAGGGAACAAATATTGGGCTTTTACTGTAGTTTTTACTGTACAAAGGGAAGAAAGCTGAAAATCTTTACCTTGGTACAAGCTGTGCATGGTGGCATGGAAAACATCCTGCAAAGATGCAGCCTAGGAATAATCCTGCTTTATGGTGTGCTTCACTAACCGTGCACAGAGCCCTATCCAAAAGCAGTTCTGGGGTGGACAACAGCCACCAAGATGATTGCACTTCCCAGAAGTGATGGGGAGAGGCTGATGGAAGATACCAGCAAAAAATCCAAGAGAAAGGGAATATCAACAGCAGATTGATGTTGACCTTGAAGTCACCTTAAGCAGTCTGTCTGTTGTTTCTCACAGCCTGCAGCAAAGCCAGTTATGTTGCCCTCCTCATTTGCAAATTGGGCCCTCCCGGGACTTGTTTTGAGGCCAGCCTGCTTTTCCCGTGGGCAGGAGGGAGCAGCAGAGCTGGGGAGGAGTGGTGAGGAGCGGGAATGGTGGGATTGTTGTGGGTTGGCTGCTGTGCCTCGTGCCTGTGCTGGCTCCAGACGTGGTTCAGGAGAACACCGGGCTGTAGGACTGGCAGCAGAGGGGAGGTCTCTGACCTGTGACTGAGCAAAGGTTCTAAGATCTTGGTGGCAATTTGTGGCTTTGGCAAGCTCAGGGTTAATCCCATTGGCATTTTGGGCACTGGGGAGGGTCTCTCAGCAGGGATGAAGATGTGCAACACTTTCTGTTTAACTGGAGGGCGTCCTTCCCCAGCAGTGTAATGGGTTTTTTTCCCAGCTGTAATTAAGCTGGAGTTATCTAAGAAAAAGGGTGCAGCATAATTCTCAAAATGGCATCATGAAACAAAAGATACATGAAGGTGATGTAACAAATCTAGTGAAGTTGCAAAGAATTCAGGCTACAGTGAGCATCAGTTTCTCGCCTGCAATGCCCAGTCACTTGTCTTTCTGTTTACACAACAAAATAGCCTGAAGAGAGTTAATATGTTTAGAAAACGGCACTTGTGTGTTTTTCTAAAGGGAGAGGAAACTCAGCAAATTGATGTGACTCAACAAATTGAGGATACAGAGCCGACCACAGCTCTGATTAGGCCATGTGCAGATGGGTTTGAAGGGCACTGGCCTCTGGCCAGGGAGCGCCTTCTCCCTTGCAGGGAGCACAGGACACTGAGCTGATGCCTCTGTGCTGTGCTGAGGGATGGTGAGCCCGGGCGTGGAGCCTCCACCACACCAGCACTGCAGAGCTCTGCCACAGGGGCCTCGGAAATGGCAGGGATTAAAAATAATAGGGGCAGTCTAAAAAGGAATTTAAAAGAATGTGAATGGCTTAATGCAAAGCCATGAATAATGGTGCCTAAAACACCCGAGCGATTAGTTCACTTCCCAGCAGTGAACCTGGGCACAAACCTGGGCTGCTCCTGCCTGCTGCAATATAAAGGTCTTTGTTCTGGCCTTTATATAACAAGACACCACCTAATATCCAGGCAGCCTTGCGTGTTTTGCGCACACATCTAATTTAGTTGTTAAATATTGCTCCAAAACTCACACGTACACCAAAAGAACCGTGTATTGTCAAACTGGTTTGAAATCCATAAAGAAGCGGTGCTTGGGAAGGGTTGAAAGCTGAAGGATTAAAGAGCATTTCTTTTTATTTAATGGCCTTGTAATATGTTAGGAGGAGAAAAGAATGATCCTGGTGGCTCACTGGGGTTTTGTTTCCTCTGTTGACCTGGGGTGGGTGGAGCACCATGGTGAAGGTGTCCCCAAGCCCTGGAAAGAAGACCCTTGGGGTTTAACTCTGGGACAGAGTTGTTGGGTTCACCACCCAGGCTGTTTTCTCCATTTCAAATACATATTAGTTCTTCTTCCCTTGAAACTTTAACCTCACAGCCCTGAGGAAACCCTTCCTTGAAGGGTCTCACTGCTGTGAGGTGTGGGACCCTTCCTATGGTGGGTTTGGGAGGGTCTGGGGTCCCAGGGGTGATCCAGGGAAAGGGTAGGAACAGCTGTGAATTACCACAGAATCTCAATAAGGCCAAAACCCTTGGGATGTCAGAAACCTGAGGGATTTAATGAATATCAGTGCTGGAATTATGATTTTTAAATTCTTTTTTTCTTGGTGTCTCCTATTGCATTAGGGCAGGAATCCACAAAGAAAACCCCAAAGGCCCAGCCCTGAGGAGCCAGCAGACAGAGTTAACCAGTTCACACATGAGCTGCCCTGAAAGCAGAGGGGAGGGGAAGATGCTTTTTCATTTTGTGATGAGTTGTTAACTGGGAGTCACTTTGCCATGTGCTTGTGGGAAAGCCCAAGGAGGAGGCTTTGAGGACAGCCCATGGAGTTCCCACTGCTCCCCCTCCTAACCAGTCTTCGGCATGGAAAGCTGATCCTGCTGTGAAAGCACCACATGTTGGAAGTCTGCCACATTTTATGGGGAATTCTGAGGAAAAATGCTCAGTCTGTGCCCTCATGTCCCTCTGCACCGCGGGGACAGCCACTGCTTCCCTACCACATGGGGGGTTTTCAGGGATTATTCTCATTATTTTTTTATCATAATTATTATTTCCTAGGTGTTTGGGATGCTAGAGTGATGGGAAAACCTGCCCCAGCCTTGGGTGATGGGTACAGTGGGTTTGGGGAGTTCTTACCCAGTGAGCAGAGGTTTCTCTGCCTGCTGTGGGGGTGTTCAGAATTACAAACTGCAGCTGTGTGGCTGTGGCCACCCCTAGGCTGGTTTAGCTCCTGCTGAAGTTGTGCCCTGTTCCTCACCTCCACATCCTCTCGCTGCCCAGCCAATTCCCCACAGAGCTTTTCCCAGAGGCTGCAGAAAAGTTACTCTGCAGCTCCAGTTCTCAGGTGCCCATTACAGATATGTTAAATACATAAATTAAAAACATCCTCCCTGCTCCTGTCCTCCCCCACGTCGTCTGGAGCGCCCATCACATGACCTCCTGCTGGCTGGGGCTAATGATGCAAGGATAGGGATTACTGCTGCTTGCAGGAATTGCATGGCAGCTCCAGCCATGTATTATAATTTTGTGCTGGTTGGCGCCAACACAGTAATCTCTGTGATAGCCTTAGGAGCAGCTTTGCCTTGAGATCTTAGGAATGATATGTTGTCTCCCTGTGAAAGTGCCGAATTAAACAAGTATTTGCAAATTTTCATGAATGTGAAATTCCATTCTGTCCCGAACAAAACTGGGGAGCTTTCTTGAATCTGTGGAAATGACAGATGTGGAAAAATCCCGTGGCTAAAGAGTCTGCTCTTTTAAAATACCCTGCCCTCTGTTACTTTTGTTTCTCTGGGAGTGATAATAGTTATAAAAATTCCAGCATTATGGTTCAATATGTTCTGAGGGGAAAGAATCTGTAAGTCTTCTGTTATGAACCCAGGAATTTTGTTCTGTAGTGTTCCAAAGGTGAGCACCTGCCCTGTGTTTTACTGAGTGAAGGAGGTGAAGTTTATTAAGCCTGTCTTGTTGTTGACTTTATGACTTTGATGTCACCCAAATTATCAAGTTCTTTGTATTAACACGATAATTTCTACCTGTATTGATAGACAATTATAAATGCAACTGCACTATATCACATGATGCTAAATATGTGATTCATCCTTTGTTTCTTGTGAAAACCTGGATCACCTGCCTTCCCAGGCTGTCTCTAATTTAGGGACTACAAGCTTGAGGCATCAAAATCTGCTCTCCTCTATCTGTGGTTGTCACAAGGAAGTGGATTCTTCACCCAGTCAGGCCAGTGAGGGGAAGAGCCTCCCTCCAACCTGTAGCTCCACTGGGGAGGTGCCACAGCCAAGTCCTCCTGTACCTTTGGCTCTTGTGAGGACAGTGGGTACGTTCTTCCATTTAATGTGTATTTAGAGAAGTGCTGCCTTAAGATCAAAAGAATTACTCTGGATTTGTACCAGGGTAGCTAAACATGGAATCATACATAATTCCCAAGCACATTTGTCTTGCAAGAGCCACACCTGATCTGCCTCCGAGCTCTTATTTACATAAGACATCCTCACTGTGTTGGGAACATCTGGGGTGGGGCTGCTCTCTGCCAGGGTGGGCAGAGCCTGGACCCCACCTCTCTGTGCCCGTGGATCCCAGCTGCTCCCAGCCCTTCCTCAGACAGCAGGAACATCCCTCTGCTGGGCTCCTGCATTTCTGTGGTCGTAGCACTAACTTATTTTATCCCTGAACACAATGGGCTAAAATCCTCCACAAGAAAGACATGTCTCGGATGTTTCCAGGATGTGTACATCAGCGATGCATGTGTAGTTTCTAGCACAGAGAGGATTAGAATAAATGCATTCTTAGTAGATACTGTTTTAATCTTCCAAGCTAAACTTAGATCTCGGACACCTGTCTCTGCAGCAGTCTGTCTCTTGAGCTCATGAATTTTGTGCACAGCTGTCAGTGCTGTATGTGGGGTTCTCTCTTTTCAGCTGGCTCTATTCCCAGTTGGCTGAAAAGTAGGAGCCTGTCTTAGAAAGAGAATTTCCACTCCTGCATACTTTGATAGAAACAAGAAGATATAAAACAAGATTTAATGACCTAAGTTTTTTTTGAACCATTTATTAGCTGTTCTGTACATACTCAGTCTCTGGGGAACTAAGTTACATATTATGATAAGTATAGAGTGCCTGTTCCCTATGGACTTTGTTTCATGATTTATGTGGATAAAATAAAGCATATAAACCACATAAATTACCTTGGATAGCTTACTTTGAAATAGGACTCCGGGAAGTGCCACAAGGTGGCCAGATGAAATGCTGACCTGAATCAGTGGTGTTAAAATGGGTTCAGCATCTCCTGGCCCTGCCAAGCCCTTTCTGTAGCTCTGAGATTGAAGGTTACAAAAGGAGGAGAATGCTTGTTCTTGGGAGAAACATCCACCTGTGTTGCCTTCATTCCTTGGGGACTGATGAGATGGGATATGTCACAAATGGAATGGCTTCACCAGGACCTTAGTGCCGAGAGGTGTCTGCAGAGTTTTGCAGTGTGGTTGGCTGGAATTGGACTTCAGTGGGTCCCTTCCAACTTGGGACATTCGATGGTTCTGTGACTGCCTCCTTTTTCTCTCGGAGAAAGGGCCACCTGAGACTTTAAACCCCACCTTGCTCTACTCACCCTCTTCAGATGGGAACAAAAGCAAAGCTGCCCAAAATGAAGAGTTGCCTGGTCGGATCTGCAGTTTGTGTGGGCCTTGCTCTTGTCTGCCTTGGGTACCTCAGCCCTCCAGGCTGGGTCACTTCAGGTGTAGCTCCAGACAAAAGTCCAATTCAACCTTCTCAAAAGCAGGAGTAATTGTGTGTTCCTGCTCAGAAGGAAATCTTGTTCTCAGATTGTCTGCAGAATTTAAGAAGCCTGGTGCTTTATGAGGGAATCGTAAAAGCCAGGCCTTGTCCTTTGTGGGCAGTAACGGGGATGCATTTCCAGGGGAAGTCACTTCCAGGGAGAGGCTCGTGTGGAGATCGGGTTTGCAGAGGTGCAAATAACTGCGATTTTTTTACCAAGGAGTCATCCTGTGAGGAGTAACAGGGAAGTGGAATCAGGGCCCAAAGGTCCATTGCCACTTTCTGCACAGCATGAGCCAGGCTTGGAGGACGTGGCAAAGCTGGAAGGGTCGGCAGGTTTAGCTGTGCTGGGCTGTCTCCGGAAATTGAGATTTCGGTGCTGAGAAGAGATAACTGTTTTTCTCTCTTCTCTTTGCATGTTTTCTGTGATAACACCGTGGGCCCAGCAACCCTTTCAGGGAAGCAGAAAGCAGGGCCTGCCCTGGGTGAGCACGAGCCCAGCTCCATGGGGAAGGTGCCGGCCCCAGCCCCGTTTCCTCCCTGGAAAAGAGAAGCAGCAACTGGAGGAATTTGGCTCGTGTTAGACGATCCACCTACAGCAGCAGATAATGATTTGATCAATCGGCAGCCTTGTCAGATCAGACCCCAGATAGGGTGGCTGCGTGCCAGAGCTGGATCAGAGAGACTTTGTTTGATGTTATCAGAGCACAATTAGGTTACATGCTTTGCTCCGTGGCACAGGCCAAGTGCTGGCAACCAGGAGGTGAATTTACCTGCCCTCGGAGGCCTGGGCACACCTGGCACCTCTGGTCACCCTCTGCCATGGCTGGGAGTTACAGAAGGGGTGGCAGGAGGGCACCCTACAGTTCCTGCCTGGGTTTTGGTTCCTGTCAGCCAGCAGATGAGAGAACAAGTAGATTCAGTTTCAGGAGACCTCGGGGCTTAGTAAAAAAGAAAGCTCAAAGGAATTACTCTGTAGAAGAGTAAAATACCAGGTGTAACATGCAGCTAATTATGCCACTGGTTTACAGGATGGATTTTAAATGTTTCTTTCTGAAAAGCCTGAAAGGAAAAAAAAATCAAAGGGGAAAGATTGAAAAACAAGTATGAGAAGATATAAAACAAGATTTATATCTAAATAATTTCCTCTAATTGCTGTTAGAAGACATTAATTTTCCTTTTGATGCTCCACTTTACCTTAGGCTTTGCTGTACCTGCCAGGATGGCAGGGAGTCAAAGAGGATTAGCTCAGCAGCTCTCTGCCTTAGTAGCCTCTGTAAAAGATTTAGCAACGGGAAGAATATACAGGTTAAAAAAAAAAATCACAATTTAAACAGGCCAACGTCAACCTTCGTTTATCCTGTGCAATCATGATGACTTCACCTGCATCCTATGGGTACAAATGAGGTAGAATCTGGGTTCAGAGTGCCAGGGAAGTGTGTGTTGCTTTTTTAAAATAGAGAAGTACCAGGCGTACCTGTGGCTGCAGAGGTGTCAGTGGTGGTTTAGAAATAATTTCAAGTGGGAAACATTTTGTCCATACAGACAGCCAGCCTAAAGACCAGCACCAATTAAGGTCTGCCTAAATCTTGGTCTGGAAAAGACTTAAATAATGTAAAGCTCAGGGATGAGCTGTCCCTTTGCCAAGAGGGGACTCTGCATGGGGAGAATCCAGACAGAAGCAATATGAGAATATTTAATTTGCCCAGATTTTCATAAGCTTTTTGTTCTGGTTTGCACATGTGTGGGCCATCTCTCTTTATCTAGGGTGGTATTTGGGCTGTGATTCCCCTGTTGTGCCTTTTCCTGTCTCCTCCATCTGAAGATTGCACAATTTTCTCAACAGAGACTGGGAGTGCAGAGGTTGCAGCTCCCCTCAGAGTTTGCTCGCTGAGGCTGAGCCTGGCACCACTGCCAGCTGGGTGGGTCAGATGCTTTTTCTTTCACCTCTCGCCTTGTCAGAAATTTTCAGTCTAAGGGCACTTCTTGATCTCTGAGTGCACCTGAAACGCAGCATTGCTTTTGGTGGTTGTGGCAGCCACTTCCCAGCTTGACTCGGAGGCCCCGAGAGCCGCTCGGTTTGACGGGAGTGGGAAAGTCCACATTCCTCAGGCTGTGCTGAATATCTCAGCCTGGAAGTGTTGTTTATCAAAACTTCTCTTAGATGAACCTTGCGGTAATTCTCCATTAATTTATTTCCTCCAGTTATTACAATGAGTTCTGCTCAGGGGTATCCTAGAAAACCACTTGGAAGCACCAGAGGAGAGAAATGAAGTGCGGTTGGCTGGAAGGAGCACCCTATGCCACATCACAAGACTTGATCTCTTATTTTCCCACTGCTTTAATCTATTCTGTTCTCTGTGTAGGGCTTAAACAAAAGTTACCTAAGAAGATCCTGTCTCTTTGTTTTTATCCTGCATATCATTTTGTAGGAGGCAGCAATTCCTGAACACAGCTCACAGCTCAGCAGTGGTGCAGATGGGCCTTCTGAGTGAACAATAAAACCAGTGCAGAAATAATGAGACTCAAAAGCTGGTTTTGAATTGCAGGTTGAAGTAATGAATAAATCCCTCCTTCAGATAGAAATATAGAAATATATAGTGTGTATTAACTGTCCAGTTCACTAAGGTCATGGTTTTCATGAGAGTCGTTCTCATTTAAGCACTAATAAATACCCAGGCTGTCCAAAGGAGTTTTAAGTGTGTTGAAGACAGACACTGGTTGCTGAGCTCTTCTAAAAATCTGGTCCCACTAAATCAAGAGCAGACAGTCTCTCTTATTCATCTCCTTGTCTGGTGGTGGTTAAACAAATGCTTTTGAGTCTGAGGAACATGAAAATTCTGCAGCTTCCATAAATGACTTTGATTTTGAGATGAACAACGAGATGTTCCAATCAAAACCAAAACCACTGCACACTGTAGCATTTTAAGGAAGCTGTGCTAATTTCTTCAGAAACAAATGTAGAAGTCAGTAACATGAAACAGCTGACCACGAGCCAGATGCTGCAGAGTGATAACAAGGAGTGCAGGAAGCCCCCAATAGCTTTGGCTTTCCAGAGAACTCGAAGATCCATATGTGTACCTTTAGGGCTAGAACTCCTTCACTAAATGCAGTGGTGCTCCCGACACAAAAATAAGAGCAGACTGTGCTTGCAGACGCCAGGGAGTGAGCACCTCCTCCCTGTGGGGAGTAGTACATTTGTCCCTTTGAATATCAAGTTAGGAATTCAGTTATTTTGCATAAAAAGCAGCTACAGAGTACAGTTGATAATAACTAAAATACTTTCATCTGCTTTGATATGTTTCATGAATTCCACTTGCTGTCATATTTAGAATAAGCTCACAAACCCCTACCAAAATTACAAAATAACTACTCAAGGAAACGTGCATTATTTTCAATTCTTCATTCTTGCTCAAGAAACTATTCAGTGCCCCCAAATATGACTGTGCCCTCTATTAAATCCATTGCATCTTGCCTGTATTCTGACCCATTGCACAGTCTTTAATCACAATTCGACCAAATTTGACACTGAGTAATGGTGCAGACTCTGAACCAAGTAACAGTGGTTGGAATCTTAAGCAATACCAGAGTTACTGTGACTTTCTCATATCAGACATGTTCTTCTAAAGACGTCCTGTTCTGCTGTCAGGCTTTTCATTTTCAAAACAACAGATGAGTGTTTGGGAGTTGAGAGAAAGAAAACCAGTCTCCTACAGGAGATAAGATCTGATATAAAGACCTTGGAAAGAAAATACGGCTAAATTTATGGTTGCTGGAGTGGCTGCTCTGTATCTTATTTATCATTTTTTACATTTATCCCAATGTATATTTATTGTTTCTCAAACAATTTTGTGCCACTAAAAATGTTCTTTCCAGTGAATTCAAAGAATGATTTAAATATTTTAAGAAACGGGCAGAATCTCATAGAAGCCTCTACCTGAGGTTTTATCTGTTGAGGCAGATGCTTTAAGTTGGTGATCTGTGATATGAGGTTTCATTGCACTGGACGGTGGTGGCTGCAAATCCATCCCTTGAGGGGCCTTTTGGATGGGGGCCTGTAGAAAACAGAGGGGATCATATCCACGAGCCCCTGGGAACTCACGGGGGTTGTGTGCTCTTGTGTCACGCCTGGGATCGCACGCAAAGCCCTCGGCAAGGCCAAGGGCAGGAATTTGCCATTTTCCAGTGCTGCTCCGTGTCCTGTCCGGCTGCATGATGCACGAGCAGCACTGAAGGGGCTCTGCTCATCGCTGACGTCCTGTGTGTGACCCCTTTGCTGGGGGAGGGAGGGGTGCTGGACTGGGAGCACTGGGAGGGAGACCTCACATTCCAGTAGACAGGAATGTGCTAATAGCACGTGTTCCTTTTTATCTCTTCTTTTTTTCTTTTTTTCTTTTTTTTTTTTTTTTTTCCAGGAGGGGCAGCTGCCAATCTTTCTCAAAGCAAAACTCTCTGCAGGACTCACCTTCCTTCTCAGTTTTGAACATTATAACTATTATATAATCTTTCAAAATAACACTGTAGCTGAAATCCCCACTCTCAGGATGCACTGCTTCTCAGTCTTTATTCAGCCTGCAGTATGGATCTTTTTTCCATGTTTTTATACCACAAAAATGCTGTGCTATCTCCATGCCTTTGAGTCCTTCTCTTCCAGAAATTTACCCCAGCTCCCCTCAGCTGGTGACTTTATCCAGAGCCATGAACACTCATGACCTTTCAAAGTCAGTCCCAGGCTCTCTGAGTGACAAAAAACAAATTAGGGAGTGATTTGGTTTTATTTTTAAGTAGAGGTTTATTTACTTGCCTGGGAGCCTGGGGCATAGCCAGGGAGAGACCCGAAGGTGTTCACAGCCCTGGTTGTGCCAGCTGTGCTAGACAGTGCTGCTGCCTTATATTAGAAAAACTTGATGATTAAAAAGAAACAGCTAGATATATCTAATTTAATAAGATACAACCCATGTGGATCATAAAAGGGAGATCATAGCTGATTAAAACTGCATGAATTGTTTTAAGTGCATTCCTCAATTTTTAGACTAGAACAAAGGAGATGACCTGATTTATCCTGGAATATGGAGATAGATAAGAGCAACTACCTCGACTAGACTTTTTCTGTGCCAATTCAGGATTGTATATTTAAAAACTAGTCTGGACAAACACTAGCTGTGTGCCAAGGAGCAATGTTTCCATCACTTCTCTTGGAAGATTATTCCATACACTAATAGATCTTGTTGTCAGGAGGCTTTTTCTTACAGCCTAAATCATTCACCTCAAAGCATTAAGGAACTCAGGCAAGTTCCTAATGGGTTGGGGTTTTTCCCTTGTGCCCTGCTCCTCTCCAGTGTCTCAGGCTGTAGGCATAGCACATGGAGCTGCTCTGAGCTGGATTACAAAGAGTTTGGGAAGACTCTGTATGAAACAGGCTGCTCTGAAAGTCCAGCCTAGAAACTGGTAAAAAATTGGCTTTTGGATGGAAAATAGAGGATGTCGCAACCAGGAAACAGATCAGGATGGGGAGGTGTGGCAAGGCTCACTTTTAGCTACACTTTTGTTTCCCTTTTACGTTAAAAAGGTCTTGATCCATTTTGAGGCTTGAAACAAAATGCTGTTGAGGCAAAAGGAGACCAGAGAGAGGAGGCTTTTCAGTAATATCAATAAGGTGTCTGTCCTTATCCCCAGTCAGTCCCTGCTGTGATGCAGGACCATCAGCCTTACCTGCTGTGGGTTATCTGTAAATAAATACAACCAGAGCAGAAGTAGTTTGAATAAGCTGCCCTAATGTATTGGTCTGATAACAGATTTATGGGACTGTTTCCACTCCTGTGAATTGGCCCAGCTCCACTGACCGAATTAGGGCTGTGCACATTTGCACCAGCCGAGGATGTGGCTCATTGCGTTTAATATACCAGGAACTCTGGGGCCAAAAATAGCCATGGATACCTTGAAAGGAAATGCCATGTGAAATGCTGACTGAGAACAAGGCTGTTGGGAGGAGGAGGAGGAGGAGGAGGAGGGGAATGTTGGGGTGACTAATACTCTGTGGCCATCTGCACAAATTGGGAGCTGTAAAATAAAGCAGCAAGGTTATTGCAATATATATATATATATATATATATATATATATATACACAGATATTGAAGCATTAAGTGTAAAGCATGTGGATATTCTGTATGGAAGCATTCAGCATTAATCAGTGGGGAATATGAAATAAAACACGTAGGCCATTGTGTGATGGTTTAGTTCCCTCATTACGGGGAGCATGGTGCACGTTGGAGTGTGAGGTAGGGGCAGCACGGGGCAACCAGAGTTATTCAGGGATTTGGGGAATGAATTCTAAAGAAAGATTAGCTAGGCTTGGCCTCTATAACTCTGAAACAAGCATTGAGTTGAGCAGCTTGCTCAGGCACGGTGATACTGAATTGGGAGCTCAGGGAAATTATTCCTTATCTGAGCTCTTTGACAGATTTGCTGGAAGAAGCACCATGAAAGATTTGGAGGGTGAAGCTCCATCTCCCTGTGCTGAGGCTGACCCTGAATCCATGCGTGGGATTTGCGTGCAGGGGTAGATGAGAGAGCAGGGGGAGTTTAGGCACCTGAATTTCATTCCACTTTTGAAGTTACAGGATACTTTTTTGGCAGGGGAACAGAAAGAAGGTGAGACTGTGGCCCTGCTGAGGTTTGGTGGTGCTGGCTTTCACCAAGGCACTCCACATTCCTGATTTTGTACTGGAGTCTGTCATTGGCTTTTCAGGATTTAAAAAGGGTGACCTTCAGGCCTGGCATCAGGTGTGTTTTTATTTTCAGCACATTGTAGCTTTGATTGTGGTATTTCCAGCTGGGTTTTCTGGAAAGCTTTTTGGAGAAGCCATCCTGGTTTAGCCTTTCCATATTGAGGACCTACTTTCAGCCTACCCTTATTATCCCTGGGAATCAAACCAGGACATTTAACCTGTCCATGACATCTTAGATCTTGTCTATACAGTGAGAACAGAGATGGGTCTCCAGTGCTGTGCTGATCTGGATATTTGTGACCATCTCCACACGTGTGGAATTTGTGGCATAATGAACATCTGAAAAGGGATTTGAGGTCCTTGGGTTAAAGGCCCATCTCCTGTAAAACACCACATTGTGGTTATTATGTTCCTCCTCAGTGGTGAGCTGTCAGAGACACAGAGTCAGTGCCATTTGGCTGATGAAATGGCAGAACACCAGTGCCAGCACCACTCCATGGAGCAGCTTCCAAGAATCCTGCTGGGCACAGCTCCAGGAAGGGCCTGGCACCAACACAGGCAGTGGTGCTGCTCCACTGATCAGCTGCTCATCCCAAGGCTCCAGAAGTGCTCTGCCCATCACTGTGGGCTCCAGAGCCACTCAGGAAACTCCAGGAGATCCTCATCCACCTGGTGGGAGTTCTGTCCCTGAGGCTGTATGGACAAGGCCTCTGTGATTTATTTGGTTTCCTGATTTCCATCTTGGCCATGATGGAAAATGCTGCACTGGTGCAAAATGATTCTATACGAAAGCCCAAGGCTGAGTCTGTTTTCTGGGCAATTCCCACCATCTCCAGCCCTCTGCTGTCCCGTCCAGCCCTAGGAAAGGCTCTTGCAGAATTGTGTGGATGTTTTGGAGATCTGTAATTGCAGTAATTCCTGTACCACCCCACGGACAGGCAGGAATAAGTGTTTAATAATAATGGAAATACAGCAGTGTCTGCACATGAATCACAACTTGCTGTTTCCAAGGCTGGTGGAAAGGAAGTTGATCTGAAATGGAGCCAGAACACACTGTTGGTGTTTTAGCTGGGGACTCTCTAAAAAATGTGCTCCTTTCTCAGGGCTGAAGGCTCCTGAGGAGCAGAAAGTGTGCTGCTGGCAGAGCCAGGCCGGAGTGAGCATGGGAGATGGTTTGGCACAAGCTGTTTTTCCTGGTGTGCCACTGGAAAAGAATTGATGGAGGTGCTGCTCTGTTGTATCCCGTGGTAGCCAGTCCCACCTCCCCTCTCAGGGTGTCTCCTGCTGGTTTTACGTAGGGGGATGCAGACCACCCCTATTAAGATTCTTTTGTTTATTTATTTATATATTTTTATATTTAAATATATATTTATTTGCTTATACATTTATTTGTTCATTCATTCATTTTTTTTGTTTACCTCAGAGTGGCCATTTCTGAATTCAGCAAAGCTTCTCTGCAATAAAGGGAAGCCCAGACAAACTTTGGGTACTTCCTGTGAGGGGCACCCAGCAAACCCATGCCATGATCTCCTGGGGTTAGCACTGCATGGTGAACTTCAGGTGTCTGGTCTTTACCTGGTGTTGAGGGTTTTTTTTTCTGTTTTGTTTTGGTTTTATACTTTTTTTTTTCTCCTTTAACCTCAGAAGAGTTCAAATGTGTTAATTACTCCAAGGTAAAGGAGACATCTTTTAATGTGAAGGCTACCCCTGCACATGTGAAATATTTAACACTTGGTATGCTGAGACTTGCTCTTCAAAGCATTTTCGTTAGCTCCAGGGGTAAATAATGTTTGGCAAGGATGATTTAGCAGGCACCAGAGGGAAGGTGCCACCAAACAAGGAAATCACTCAGACACCCCTCCAGTTTTCAAACTAATTTCAATACACCCCATGCACCTTGTTGTACTGTGCTGCTGAAACCTGGAAGGTGCAAAGGAGGGGCACACACTGTGTCCGTGGCAGGAATCTCATTTCATCTTGTAAATTTTATTAGCATCCTTTAATATGTACCAAATATTCTATTGGCATTTACAGAAAGAAAACCACTAGATTAGATTGGAGAGGCGTGATTTGGGACGTGCATATGGTTAAATCCCTGATGTTTTCTTTACAAACTAATTCCTGGCCAATTTGGCTACGTGAGTCAAAGCCTTAAATGGCTCCCCAGCATTGAAACTTTGTGGAAAATTTTAGTCTCCTTGATGAAAGGCTGTATCCACAACACAGAGATCTTCTGAATCTCGGTATAAGTGCAATGCTGAAGTTTTTTTTCCCTTAAAAAAAAAAAAAAGAAAAAATAAAAAAAACCCTAGAATTAATGCCATAATAAAGCAGACAATTTAAATGCAAAGTAAAAGGAAATTAATTTTAGGGGGATTTTTTTGATCTGCTGTTCCCAAGAAAAGTGCTTCTTTTATGGTTCAGAAATTCAAATACTGAAAAACTCAGGGGTTTGGCCAAAAATACTTTTGTTTTTAGGTATTTGGTTTTTCAGGAAAAATAGGACAAAAATTTTCCACACAAACCAACACTTTTCACAACCTTTCATGTTTCCTTGGAAATTTTCCTTCCAATTTGTTTTTGTTGGAGAAGTCGGGCTCCACCCGCCCCCGGGGAAGGATCCGCAGCCTACCTGACTGGAGTCCTCAAAAGCAGGTTAATGCAAAGTTCCTGCACTTAGCTGAGCTCTGTGGGCAGAGCAGGGTTATCCTTAGCACAAGTCACGGATATTCCTGGGTGTCCTTAACCCTTCTTTTCCCAGGGCTTTGCTGTGCCACCCGCCCTGTTATCCCTGCACAGCTGCCAGATGGTGACTGTGGCATCCCGTGGCAGCTGTGCAGGGCTTGCAGGAGAGCTGGGGCTCCTGCGTGGGAGCTCTCTCCTTGGCTCAGGCTTGGAGGTGACCCCCAGGAATTCCCGGGGAGCCTCTCAGGGTGGTGCTTCTCTCAGTCCTGTGCCCCAGGGCAAGGCTGGCTCAGTCCCTGAGGCGTGACAGGGTCTCAGCACAGGAGCTTTGCATTTCTGGAAGCTGGAGGGGAAAGGAGGAGCCAGGAAGGAATGTGGGAAGGATTGTTCTTCTGCTGGGAAAAGGTGTTCTGCAGGCAAAAAAAAAAAAAAAAAAAAAAAAAAAAAAAAAAAAATTATGGCAGTCCCCAAAAGCTTTAAAGCTGTGGTTTTCCTGGAGGAGTTCTGGCTCCGAGGAGTTTCTGCTGTCTCTTGCAGGGTACAGAAAGTATCGTGCATGGAGATGTGCAGAAGGCAGCCCGTCCCCACGTGGGTTTGGTGACTGCAGAAAGGCTGTGGGGATGCCCAGGTGGATTTACCTGGGAGCTGGGCAGCAGGAAGGACAGCATGTCCCTCATCCCATGCTGTGAGCCTGCAGGTGCCCCTCTCTCCCTTGTTCTCCATCTTTATTACCCTTCGTAACACTTTCCATGCCTGGATTCCCTCTGTGCTCCTTTGCCTTTATCCTGTCAGGCTCCAGTTTCCAAAGTGTGTTCGGATGTTTGTCAGAAGCACCAAGATGTGCTATTTTTACAGAAAATCAATGGGGTTTAGCTATTAAGTGCTTTCACCTGAGTCTTTTGAACATGTCCCCCATCAATAAGAAAACAAAAGCAGAACCCCGTGTGTGAAGGGGCTGGGGGTTTGCAAATTGGCCCCAAGGAGCCAGGAGGGGCACGAGGACACGGCTGCAGCAGGAGCTGCATTAGCAGTGCAGGGATTTCCACCCAGAAAAGTTCACACTGCTCTTAAAACGTTTATTCTCACAAAGTGAGGGTGCTGCAGAAGCAAAACACTGAGTCTTTTAATGTCTTGTATAATTAAGGACCACTTTATTTTCTCTTTTTATTAATGACTTACCTTTAATGTTAGCCCGATGACACAGTTGTGTAATTTAATGTGAAATGCATTATTCAGCTTGCTGCTGCCTTACAGAAAGGTTTTGACAGGCTGGAATGGGTTTGGTTTCGGGACAATAAAACATCTCTTTATTCCTGTTGGGAAGAAACTTGAAGGAAGTGAGGTGGTTCTTTCAGTAGTTTGATGGGATTAATTTTTTTAAAAGAAAGTGTAGCTGAAGGAGAAAAATCCAGTAAAGGCCCTATCATAGCAAAGGCCAATTAGTTGTTCAGTCCCCAAATCAGAGAAAGCTTTTAGGCATGTCCTTAAGTCTCACTGGGGACTTGCCTCAATGAAGCTTATGCTCTCTTGACTAAACACTGAGTTTAAGCAATTATTTACCCTTTGCATAGTGAAATTTGGAGAAAGAGATATAACATCTTTTATTAAACCAGTGTTTTGTAAGGCACACCAGCATGGCCTCTGTCTTTGGAAATGCCACTTGGAGGCAGCTGAAGATTAGCACTCACCTCAAGTTAAACAAATATAGGAATGTTCCTATGATTTTGTTGAACTGGGGGGCAGAAATATTAATAATTACATGGGCTACATGCAGAGTCTTCCTCTGGGAGCAAGCGATTTGATTCAGTGACCCAGTCTTAAATTCCATTTGCTGAAGCAAAAAGTCATATAGGGAAAAAATGAGAGAAAGGTTGTTGCAGTCTTGTGCTTTAGACTCCCTTCCAACTGAGTGAAAATGTGGAATCTTTTTTCTGGTGCCTTTTTCTTAGGAAACAGAGCCAGTGCAGTCAGCCTGTGGTGCTCAGTGACTCTGGATCTGATGGCTGATTTCTTCCAAACTGAAGGTTTTGGCAGAAAGCTGGTTCCTGTGGGATGAGGTGCCTGGGGAAAGGAGAATTCCCAGATCCAGGTCAAGGTCTGCCATGGGAATCTCAGCCCTGAGACACCAGAGCACAGCTGGGGCACAGAGCAGAGGACACCTGGTCCAAGGTGAAGCCCTGGTGGGGAGGAGCACTCAGGCCATGGCACACACCCTTTGTGCAGGGGCTCTCCCAGTTCATTTCACTGGTTTCAGGCTGCCTCAGCTGCTGGCCTTGATCTCTGACTTCTGTACAGGCAAGAGACTTTTCTGTACCTATGCAAAATCAGATTATTTTATCTATCCCTGCCTGCATGACAAGGGGTAGATTCCTGAAAGAGAGTGCTCAAGAGCAGTTTAAATGCAGATTTCTGTCCAAAACCCAAGTCTTTGGTACTGCATTGTCAATTCCTCCAGCGCCCCAGCCCTGATGAAGGTAATTTGTATTTCCCTATAAACCTGGTCCTAGAGTATCCATCCACCCCTGGAGTGTTCCCTACCTGCACAGTGTCCATCCACCCCTGGAGTGTTCCCTACCTGCATTCCAGCAGCCTCAGCCAAGGGGAGGATGCATTATTGCTCTTGTGGTCAGACTAAAGGAGTGACCAAAGGTGCACCTGAACAGAAGCACCCCCAGCAGGAGGTTAACACCTAAACCACAGGGTTTTTCTTCCTTCCTCCCTGCAAAAAGCAGATAATTCGGAGTCAAACACATAAAGGAGGGAAGAGATGTCTGCACCTAGGGCAGTGTTTGCTGCCTGCCCTGCAGCACTCCCAGGGCCCTCCTGGAGCTGGATGCAGGTACAGGGGGAGGTTGTGGAGAGGAGTTGGTCTCACGTCCCATCTGCATTAGGCAGCACTGATATGCTTAAATTATGATCTTGCAATTAAAAACTGTATTAAAATCTTCTGCTGGTTCTGGAGTGGGAAGATGTAGTAAATCAGATAGCTACATGGAGACTCTTAGACAAGTTACAAATTATTCATAACCAATTATGTAAATTCCTCTGGAGCTGTAATAGTAAAAAACATCCCAGAGCCCTGTACAAAAAGTGGGTTGGTTTGGGTACCCCCAGAGAAGAATCTGCACTATTATTGTTTAAGTCTACTCTGTAAATGTGTTAATGGACCCACTCTGAAGTATCTGAGGGGAGAAAGAACAGACGCAACCTATTAACTGCCCATGTCCTAGTAATCATCGAATAAATTGACTTTTATTGTATCCAAAAGTAAGAAATCTTCTGGGATAAAAAACCTTTTGCTACTTGGCTGCTGATAATTGGAATCAACAACTCAAGGAATTAAGGAGGCTAGATCAGCTACATGCTTTTAAAATGATTTGTAGCTGATGTATTGCCAGTTATGCACTCCATGGGCTAATCTCTAATTGTATTTTCATGTATAGCTCTGGACTGACTGGGTGATTTATTTGACACATGGTTTGATCTACTCATCACCAGCCCTTAACATACAGGGTTTGCCATTCCAGATTGAGCTCTTTGTCCAACAAGTCCCATGCCCTGCCTTTAGCAGTGGCTAAAAACCCTCTTGCATGGCCAAGGTCTCGGCTGCTGCAGGAAGGGCTGGTGGCAGGGACGGCTCCTGGTGGCCCTGTGGCCCTTCCCACTGATCAGACACCCTCTTGGGGGCTGACCTCTGTGTGACAGAGACCAGAGGCACATTCCAAGGCTGCTTCAGAGTCAGGAGTGGTTGCCTTTGTCAGTTGCTTGGGAGCCAAGAGGCAGCAGCAGGACCCTCCTGAGTGAGGAACCTGTGTGGGTTAGGCTCCAGTTCAGAGGCCAGGGAACTTGGCGAGTTCTGCTGTGGGAGATATTGAATCACTCACTCTCTCTCTCTGAACTTGTTTCCACCCACTCCTTCTCTTGCATAATTAGTCTATAAGCTCTCCAGGGCAGGGACCATCTTTTTATAACCTGTTTTGTGTAACACCTAACACACAATGGGGTGCCAGTCTCACCTCAGGCCTGCAGGCACCACGCTGCTGTGGATAATTAGTATTTTTTTAGGCACCACTGTAGTACAAATAACCAGGGTGTTTTGTTGTTGTTATTTATTATTGGCCAAGGCCTGGTGAAGGCAGAAGATCACAGAGGACTGTGGACAGGCTGAGTTTAGAGAAGAGCAGACACGTGAGCTCGTGGTGAAGATGGAAGGGCTCTGCAGACCTCTGCTTTATTTCTCAGCTCAGCTGCTTCTCAAGTTACTTTTAACTGTCCACTTCATTACTTCTCACCAAAATTTCATTGCTATGAAAAGTATAATTAAGGACCAGCTCTTTTGTGAAGGTCTGTTAGAGGTTTGGCTAGAGCAGAAAGAGTAAGAAATTAGACATGGCAAATTCCGTTTAATTGTTCCTTGCCCTTGCACGGACCAGAGGATGTTCTTACAGCACTTCTGTAACGTGTTTTGCTGTGGGTGGGCAAAAGCTGGGAGAAATCACAGAAGATCAAGTGCCAAAGTGTGTGTGTGTGCTCATCTGACCAGCTGGGTGTGCATCACGTGTGAGAAATGCCTCTTTTTTTTTCTTTTAATTCACAGAACTGCTCTTTGTTTCCTTAATCTCACCATGGATGGCTTCCTCTCTGCGTGCCCATGCTGTAATTCCCCCAGTAGACATCTGTCAGGAATACACAAAAACGAGCACAGCTTTGATGCAACAACAGAATCCTGGAAACTAATCAAGAAAAAAAAAATTGCCCTTGTAAAACTGGGTCTGTAATTATTATGGGAGCCAAGATATCGAGATAATAAGGAGACAGCCCTAAATAACTTGGGGGAATTACAGAAGGTAATAATGTACTGCACCACTGCCAGACAGGGTTAGACAGACAGAGTGGCTTTGGGTTTTGGCCTGGGTTCTGCATTGTGTTAAGGCTGCTCCAGCACTGCCAGACCGAGGGAGGAGTGTGAGGAGAGGGGCTGTGCAGGCTCCTGCCTTGGCCTGAGCCTTCCTGGGCGCCACTGGGGGATCTGCAGCTCCTCACCCCCCTCATCCTGCAGCCTGGGGAGGCTCCAGCCCTGCCACACACCCCAGAGCTGCTGCAGAGAGGCCTGAAACCTGCTCAGTTTGGGGGATCAGCTTTTCCTTCCTACGGCAGCTTGGCCTTGACATCTCCTACCCACAAGATGCTCCACTCTGTGACAGCCAACCTGCCCTGAGCACAAGAATCTCTGCAGCTGCCCCCCTGCAGTGTGATACCAGAGATGCAAAATAGGCAAAGGGTTACCAAAACCAAAAAAAACCCAAGCAAAACTGTTGCTGTCTCTGAGGGAGGGAGTGTCAGCTCGGCTTTGCTGGTTATGGTAAACTGTTGTACACAAGCTCCTATCCTCAAACAGGAATCTCTGTGCCAGAAAGTCCATGTAGTCTTGGAAAACAGATGGTGTGGGAGCGAGCTAATCAGGAGTGGTTGCCCTGCTGCATTTGTGTGTTGCCAGAAGAGTCAAGCCAAGCTCCCGTTGCTTTTTCACAGCCACCTTCAGCAGGGCAGGAGCAGCCCAAATTCTCCTGCTGAGGAAATGCCGGCGCTGCCGGAGCGAGGCCGCTTCCAGCTCCGAGAGCTCTGGCTTGGGCAGCTCAGCACTGTGGTGTAGACATATCCTTTGGGTGTAATAACAATAGAAAGATGAGATATGTCCTTTTCAGAGAGTTTGGAGCAACAGGGTGTTAAGATAATACAGGCAATCAAGCTGAAAATATATCTGGTGGTGGTTTCTAACCCTGCTGGTATTTCTCCTCGGGGTTCAGTGTGTTAGAAGAGATCAGGGGTGTGTTTTAAAGTATGCAGAACCCACAACCAGGAGTAAAGACTTCCAAGGATCTTAACACTCATTTAGACAAACAGAAATCACTCCGTGCTACAAAGCTGCTCTGCAAACTGGGGGGCTGAACTCGTTTGGAAATTCAGCTTTTAGGTGCCATTGATTTACTAATCATCAAGACAAGATCTCTGCATCTTTTTCAGCAAAGAAAATGCTATTTAAAGACACAAATCCACACTTACATTATTAAACTTAACGTTTCTGTTTTGCAAGGATATTCCAGCTCCAGGATGGGGATGTAGAGCTGTTATCCCTTCGGGCTGACTTCAGTCCTCAAAAATGAATCTTAAACAACAACCTCTTCACTTCTCCACTTAATCTTGGAGATGCACTAAAATATTCTGTGCCTTCCTTAAACAGAAGAAGAAACCCCATGAGGTTCAGGTGTGTGAGCACTGAAAATCCCAGTGAATTCCACTGAAGAGTCCCCTGTATAGCAACATTTTCCAGGGACACTTCCTACCTCTCCTTAATGTCTTCGTACTCAGTACCTGGAGGAGCATAGCATGCTACTGCTAAGTGCTTTTAAATTAGGATTTTAAAAATTCTCCTGTGGTTGCCCCTGTTGATTACAAATCTGGGGTTTTCCCCCCGCCAGGACCCAGTGTTTTGGCTCCAGCACCCTCATCAGCTCTAATTACTGTGCCCTTTTACATGGAAAATGTGATCAACTTCAGCTCCTCTGAGCTGCTTCATCCACCTGCACCTGTGGCTATGGAGGGAATGGCTCATGCTGGAAATTCTGACTCTATCAGAATAGCAATTATTAATCCTAGGAACTGCATTAAAAATATCTCCCTTTTTATTAGCACTATTAAGAGAAGTCTTATTCTTGATGATCTGCTAATCGCTTGTCATGTTAATTCCAATGTAAAGTATAAAAGCCCTTCTTTAGTTTGAGTCAAAATCATGTGTTTAAAGACGCAGGAATATAGCTGATGAATTAATGTGGTTGACTGAGGGTAAATATGGCCAGGGTCGATCTTCTCACGCCCTGCTCTCTTTGAATCCTGTTTCATTCACACAGCAAAATGGCCATACACATTTTGGATTTCAGTGGGCTGTGCTGAGCACAAATGGCCTTTGCAAATCAAGAGTTTGAGCTGAGCTTGATGGGGTGTTATGTGGCACTCTGCTGGTATCAGCCAGCTCTGCCTGCTCTGCATCCTGCCACAGCTCACAGCAGAGCTGGGTTTCTGCTGTGGCTTCAGGTTCAACAAAAATCTCTCCTGATGAGACCAGGAGGAGCAACTCCAAAAGTATGCTGGTTTAAATACCTGCTTTTGGTACTTCAAATAAACCAAGGGTAAAAGGACAAAAGTTCATGGTGTCTATGTACAAAGAGGAGAGGGAGACAGGAGCAGTTCCCAGGTCCTGCAGCAGCCCTGTAAGGCACTGCATGTTTGTCCCCCTCTGCAGCACCAGCTCCAGAACCAGAGCCAGCGTTCCCTGGCCTAAGCCCTGTGCTCAGGATAAACCTGGCCAAGGAGCTGAGATGTCCAGATCACGCACCACTTGTGACCTTGTTTCCATTCCCACTGCTCTGCCTGTGTCTGCTGGGCTGTCCCAAGTCCCTGTGCGTGTCCCATGTCCCCGAGCCTCCAAAATCTGCTCGCATGGAGCAGAGGTGGGGCACAACAGCCCCTTTTGCAACCACCAGTTTTCCTGCCTCTGCTCCTGCTTGGGTGGCTCAGCAACCACAGCTCTCATCATTAGCAGCCACTGGTGGGTCCCAGATTTAGCCCTGTCACCACAAACCCTCTCTTTTGCTCCAGCTTTAGCAAGTGGCAACTCCCTTAATTACACATTTTTCTCTTCTCCACCCCAGCTACTGCACCCGGGGCTGGGGGAAGGCAGGGGAGAGCAAAAAGAAGGAATCAGAGGGGGAAAGTTAAATGAAGAGCACTGTGGTCTGTCCTGCTGGCTACAGCATAACTGTCCCTGCAGCACGAGTTTAGCAGGAGCCCTGGCCAAGTGTGTTTTCCACTGGGGCCGCAGCTGAGGGCTGGATTTTGGGGTTTCCCCCACCTCTGTCCTTTTCTTCCTGCTCAGGGAGGCTTATAGTGTGACTCCCCTTCTCTGCCTGGTTTGGGGTGAACCCAGCTTTGCCCTAAGCCCACCACCATCTCCTCAGGCATCCTCCAGGCCTGGCTTTCCAGGTCCCTTGTTCCTCTTGCTCCTCTTTTTCTTTCCTTTGCTGCCCTCTATCCCCCAGCCTTGCTCTGCTGCCTGGCACATAAACCTCGAATTTGCTGCATAGGCATAAAATCCTTTTGCACATGGATAGGTCAAAAAGAAGTGTAGCAATTTGCTTGAACATGTGCACGGGCAGTATTAATGCAGATCAGTTGCAAGAAATAACGTAATACAGATTTGCCAACGTATGTATTGCATAAATGCTGACAGGTGCTGACAGAAGTGTGTGCGTAAACATTTAATAGCACTGTTAATTCATAGCACAACAGTTGCTGTTGGCATGGTTTGGAATTTATTATATTTTGCTATTTATTCCTAGTCAGCTTGTTGTCCATCATCCTCCCAGATGGCATGTCTGCCGCGATTCCTTCCTCCTCATATTTGCATGATGCTTTTCCTGCGAGGAAGGCAGGGTGCCTGAGAGCTCAAGTTGTGCTTGCAGGCTCCAAAGCCTCCTTTCTTGTTCAATATAAGCCCACTCAGTAACTGTGAAGAGTTCCCCTAATCTCTTTATATCTTAATTGCTCTCTGTGAATCGGGGGAAATAAATATTTCATTCCCTTATAGATGTGTTTCCCTGTTCTGTTTTTCTTTTCTAATCTGTTCAGATCGCCGTGGTGAAAACCCGGCCCCACTGAATGCAAAGGCAAAACCACCACTGATTTCAGTCCAACAAAGATTCACCTTAACTGACTCTGCCTAAAAGTCCAAGATAATCATCAAGGCTCCTTTTACAGTCCCTGTTGAAAGACACTGGCACCTCCAGCATCAATCCACCCTCCCTGTCTCAGACAGATACCTTGGGAAGGGATGAATGGCCCTCCAGAGGTGCCAGTTTCCCTCTCCATTCACCACAGCAGAAAGTCCAAACTCAAACTAACTTTTAGGTGGCTGTTTTTCAGTTAGGAGTGGCAGGGATGAGTCCTTGCATTCTTGTAGTCCTTTCTCTCTCCCAGAGTTGGGATGTTCCGTGCTGCAAGTATTTATAGCTGGATTGACACTTGTGTGAGATTTGTCCCTCAGCTATCCCCCGGGAACAACACCCAGGTGGCCTTGGACAGTGGCTGCAGGCTGGCACCCCTGTCTTCATCCGTGGCAGTTTTCAGAAGCAGCAGGAGGAGGTGTATGGATACACTGAGCAGCCTTTAGCTGGGTATTGCCAAGGGAAAAACTGAACCAGCCCGTAGGTTTCACATTTGGCTTTTCTCAGTGGAAAAACTGGACAATATCAAATGACAGGAACAGCTTTCCAAAAACATTTTCTTTCCAGCAGTGAGTGAGAGGAGCTTTTTCACTATTAATCTCTAAAGGTACACAGTAATTGGTCGTGTTTCAGGTGTGAGGGGCAGTAAATGGGATCTCTGTGGGTCTGCCCATGGTGGTCTTCAGAAACATGGGAATAATGAATGGCCATGTGTGACAGCCTCTAGGACGTGTTCCTCATTGTTTTCCCCCAAATTCAGGATGCTGCTTAAGAGGTGGCAATAACAAGGACAGTTTGATGGGATTCATTCCTTTAATTTCACCAGGAACCCATAGGAGCTGCAGTGTGGCCTGGCTGTGGCAGGGAGTGCTGCTGCCAGGCCAGGGTGGCCATAGGTGCTGAATCCCAGCTCTGAAAGCTGCTGGGGTGTCCTGCTGACAAGTGAGAGGGAGAGAAGTTTCTTGGCTTCAACAGTCACCACACAGGAAAAGTCAACATGGAGAAGAAAATAAAGCCCTTGTTCCTCTGAATTGTGAAAATTGTTTCCTCTGTGGGTGTAAATGGATGGGGAATATTCTGATTTATCAGGTAAGGATCTGCTCTAACGTGCAGTAAAAGCTTCAAGTTCTGGCTGTAAGTCAGGGGTTAGTCCTCTGGGTAGTCACAGAGGAGGTTTTGCAGGGGGATCAGAAGGTAGAGCCCTTGGGAACCCCAGGAAAAATAAACATAGCCCAAAAAGCTGTGAGAGATTGTGTGACAGCCTCTGGTGAATGAGAAGTGACCGAACACCAGGTTTTTCTCTTTCACAGCCATAAACCCAGGCTAAGGAGCCTGTCCATTACATCTCTGCTGTGGTATCACTCCCCGTGTTTGACACTGCTCACATGATCTACGAACTGGGGCCTGGTTTTGATTTAGCACTGTTTATTAACTGAGCAGTGCTGACATATTTTAGTGCAACATATAAAATCTAAGGCTTTTTCTTAAGCTGAGGAAATGAGGTTATGTGACATTGATCCAAAATGGAGGGGAGTATTTTAGGTTTCATGTTAACAGACAAGGGAGCAGAGACAGGGGAAATGCAGTTTTTCTCCTGTCCTCCCTGCCAAGTCCTCTGCAAATGGGGCAGAAACACCAGGTTTCAGTAAAGTCTGGTACAGATTTAAAACCAGCTGCAAATGGCTTTTGATCACTTTGTCATGTGTGTGAAAGATTGTAAGAATCAGTTTAAAACCTAAATTGAGACAATAAGAAATTCAAAATAACGTCTGTTTGAGTTATTCAGCTCTGAAAAGTTGGACACGAATGTCCCATGGCTACAGTGAAGGTACAAGATGTGGTCCCCATTAAATGGAAGAGGAAATTGAGGCCAGAAATGGGGGAATGGTGATTCAATGGGTAGAGAAGAGGTTGGTCCTTCAGATTTTAGGACCTTATGGAATTCCACCAGCGCTAGGAATGTCGGCTAAGGATATCTAGAGATATTAAGGAAATCTAGAGCTTACTGGCACAAAATAGTGATCTGCAAACAGGCAATGACAGGCCATTAATAGGCCTGGTAATATAGATTTGCATTAACTTTTTGAGGTGTTTTGTAAGGCCCTTGGCTGCCTGTCAAAGCACTGAAGCTGGTGCATTGTTCCAGCACTGGAGTTGCTGCTGTTGGTGTGAGTCCAGAGCTGCTGTGGTTGTGCAACACTCCCAAGTCCTTGCTTTTCTCCTGATTACCTCCTGAATGGAAGTCCTTTCCTTGGTTTTGATAACAGCTATTAAATTTGGCTGCACCCACTCAACATTGCTGTGCTTCTCGGAAATGGGGCAGCGGTTGTGTAACTTCCATTCATCTGTCCATGCAGAGCAGTTAATTTCCATTATTGAGGTTTCCCAACATCATAAGAGAGTTGCATTAATGGGGCTTATCTGTGATAACCAGTGCAAACTAGTGCAGGAAAATCTGTGAACAGAGCCAGCCCTGTTTAATTCAGCCTGGTGAGTGAACATTACACCATTACCCTCCACCAGCAACTCTCAGCTTCCTGCTCCTCCCCACACCTCTCCTGACCTCTGTCGTGGTGCTTGGAAACCCACTGGCTGTACTTTGCTCCCTGTTTCAGCTGGAGCTGCCTGTAAGGGGTTCCCATCATCAGTTGCTCTGGGATCTGAGCAAGCTGTGCTGTCATTCCACCAAATTCCCTCAATTCCCTCCAGGAGAGTGGGGTTGCCCATTTTCCTCCTGCAGCCAGCCCAGAGCTCACTGGTGCATCTCCCCTGTCCCATCACTTTAGTCACCCCAAGAAGAAGGGCTGAAGGAGCTCACATGTTGCCCCATGTAATCTCACTGCTAGCTGACATTTCTCCTCCTCCTCCACTCATCCCAAATCCCTTCCTTTTCAGATCCCTTCATTTCCTCCTGCTCTCAGTTTTTAAGCCTTCTCTTATGTGACTTAGTGTCTAGAACAGTTTCCTTCTGTACTTCTCTCCCCTTTCAAATCCTTCCTTAAACCACAGCCACTTCAGCAAGTCCTCCTTTTCAGAGCAGTAATCCCCAGTTATGCCAGAGCCCACAAACATTATCTGGTGTCATGTCAAGCCTGTGCACAGCCTCTGAGGGAGGCTGGGCAGGTTTCTGAGAGGGAGCAGAGCTTCTGAATCCCTTTGAAATGGAACACAAATCAGGCACCTCGTTCTCTTTGGTATCAAAGCCCCGTTCTTGTCCCAGGGCAGGGTGTGGGTGTGGATTTGGGGACAGGATGCAGCAGCACCATCCAGAGTGTGAGAGGTTTGTGTGGAACCACGAATCATTTGGATGTGCGAGTTAAGGGCATGTCCCCAGTGCTAAGATGGGCTGGTTTAGATGTGTCTCGTGGGGCTGGTTCTTGCCCAGTTGCTCATTTCCAGATGTGAATTTTGTGAGAGAGCTCACAAGTGCTATCTCCTTTTAGGGATCCCCCCCATAGTCAGTCCCCATCTCTGTGCAAGTAACTGGGTTGGCTCCCAGTGGGAGCAGCAGCAGCAGGACTGTGGAATCTGTGCTTTTTGGTCACCAGCTGTGTAACAGGTTTGCTACCAGGAGCATTCCCTCTGCTGTGAGAGTCCTGTACAAAAGGTGACATTGAGCATCGTGGAAATGTCAGGAATACTTAGCCTGCCGCGCTTCTCAAAGGGAAAGACGTTGGAGCTGGGATTTAAGATAAGGGTAGTGTAGTCAAAAAGGGGTTTAGGACTAGGACTGGGCATGGGTGTGACTATGGGGCAGCCTGTTGGTTGTTGTCTAGAGGGCAGAGCAGAGAGCAATTCAGGTGATGGAGAGTCTGCTCCTACATCCCCAAAAAGCAGGGTGTTCACAGGGGCCCAGCAGTCCTGCACTGGGCTCGTGAAAACCTTGTGGTAAAACCTCTGTGAGGGGGTTCTCAGGTCTCAAGTCCTAAACATGTTGTGAGCAATTCCATTTGCTCCTCACGCTGTGATTTAATTCCCAGCATTGTTAGGAGCAGCCTGTGAGTGGATGGGACTCCTGTGGCTGCTCCTGGTGCAGCTCCCAGGGGACTCTGCCTGATCAAAAGTGCTGCCCAAGATAATGTGAACTGTCAGTCATGGTCAGGCCTTAATGAGTGCTGGATTCAGCTCAGTTAGAAACCCACTCTAGGGGGGAAAATCCCCTCCCATGGCCATGTCTGTCCAGTGGAGTAAAACACAAGTGCTCTGGGAAGGGGCTGTGCTCCACAAGCTGACAGCAGATCCCACACTTGTGGGATACATTCTCCTCCTTTAGAAAGACGAAAGGTAAAAGAAGGAGAAAAGGCTATTACTGATCAATTGCCAAAATCATAAAACACAGAGAGATGGAGAGAGGAAGAAACCAGCTGTAAATGTAAAAACCAGCACAAAAAATCCAGCGAGTCCATGGTGGAGCTGGGGATTAAACCAGTCAGTTCCCGTGCCATGAGGCCACTTTGCCTCATGTGCTGGCTCCCGTGGTGGGGTGGCCAAGCTGGGGCTGTCAGCAGTGTCCTGGGAGCAGGGCAGGTCCTGGCAGCCCTGGGGGACTGCAGGGTCACATCCCCTCCTGCTGCCACGGGGACTGGGAGCACCTCTGAGCTCCCCACGGAATCCCTGCCCCGGGCTGGGGTGGTGCAGGAGGAGGAGGAGGAGGATGAGTGACTGGAGAGGATGAACACTGAGTGGGGACAGGCTTCCTATTCCAGCAGCTCTGGATTTATTTCTGTTCATTCACTGCAAGTCACAATCCATTCTCTTCATTTTCATTCTTCCATGCTGTGACACCCTTAAAATCCGTGGTACATTTAACTTTTTATTTCCATTTAATACCTCTTAAAGTGATCTAATGCAGACAGATTACAGACAGTGAGGGTTACTGTCCTTTGGTGGGAATACCCTGTTTAATAAAATATTGAGAGACAGACTGGCCCCTCCATGCATTAAAAAAGAAAGATACACTACATTTAGATGCTGTGGTAGTAAACTTTATAGACTTATCAATTTTGGACAGTCATATTCTCCTGAAGTTTTCAAATCACCTTGCAAAGGCAGCCAGCTCTCCTGGTTTGGAAATCAGAACCAGTTGTTTTTGCAGTTTGCAGTATTTAATGTAGATCTATGTAAATTGCTAGGGGAGGGGGAGGAGAAGAGTTTGATCTTGAAATATAATTTGGGTTGTTCTCATCTTTTCTTGTAAAGGCTGTTTGGAACATTTGTTGCCACCTCCCAGTTTTCAAACATCTCAGTCTCAAAAAGTTCTGATACTTTTAAAGATAAGGATCAAAATTTATGTATTTTTTTCTCTTAGTTCTCATGCCTTTGACATTCAGGTTTGCAAACTTCCCCTATCAAAGGGCTTTAACATCTTTCCTTTTCCTTTCCTTTTTTTTTTTTAATTTTTAAATGAAAATTGACATTCTCATTTAAAAATGTGACTCTAGGTGCCAAGACTTTCAGAAAAAATGCCAAATACCACAATACCTACGGGAATTTGCAACCTTATTATTAGGAATGGGCGCCTCTCACTTCTCTTCAAGCCTCCTGAGATTTTCTTGTTTCATCTAAATCCATCCAAATTCTGTGATCTTTAAAAGTGGGAAGAGTGGAAAAGTACCTCCTGAGAGGTAAAAACTGATTTCAAAGCATGGATCTAATTTCCAGTTTGAAGCTCTTTAAACATCAAATATTTTCAGGTGTAAGGTTTGGTTGCCGGAAATGTTGTTTTTTCCCCAATTTTTTTTTTTTTTTTTTTTTTTTTTTGCTTTGCTGGTAGAATGAAGGATTTGATTTAACGTTATATGCCTGGAAAAAAATAAAGCATTTAATTTACATTTTACAAGGCAGTTATTGCAGGTTAATTAAATATCAATTGAGTGTTATAGGCCATATTAAGATTTATTAATAACCCAGCAGATAAATCTCCTTGGAATTCAATTAAATGAAAATCACATAAAAATATATGTGCAATTTTATTCATATAATACATAAAACTTGTGAATTATTGTGCAGCGTTGTACAGTAAGTTGATTAATGGGAAATAATTGCTGAAATGGAGAAAAATCAATTTAAACTTCCTGTAGCAGCTATAAGAACCTTGGTATTCTTGTCCCACACCCTTGGCAAGCTGAGTCTGTGTCTGCACTTAGACTCTACCATAGGATGAGTCCTGGAATAAATGTGCTTCCTCTCCTCTCAGCTGCTTTAGCTCAGCATTTTGGGCTCGGAGAAAGGAATTAGTCACTGTTGCCAGTGTGTTCTTTTGAATTAATTGTGCCACTGGAGCTTCTAGGGGTGAAACAAGGAGCAGGAAGGTGACACTGGTGGCTGTCCCCGTGTCACAGGCAGGTCCCTGCTGGCCCCAGGAGCATGGGGAGCTCTGGGGCTCTTTGGGCAGCAGATGTGGGAGCTTTGTGCCCTTTGGACGCTGTTCCCACTCTGTCCCAGTGCTCCCAAGGCAGTTCTGCCAGCCAGGCTGTGGGCTCTGGGCAGAGCAGCCCGTGGGGCTTTAACCAGTCCCAGGCTGCGTCAAGGGAAATGTGGGTTGGATATTAGGAAAAAGGTTTTTACAGAAAGGGTGATAAAGTGATAAAGTTCTGGAATGGTCTGCCCGGGGAGGTGGTGGAGTCACCATCCCTGGGTGTGTTTAAACAAAGCCTGGATGTGGTGGGTGCCAGGGTTTAGTTGAGGTGTTGGGGCTGGGTTGGACTCGATGATCTTTAAGATCTCTTCCAACCCAGGGATTTTGGGATTCTGTGAATTCTGTGAACCAGGATTAGTGAGGGGCTCAAGGCCCTTCTGGGAAGCAAAGCTTCTGACATCTCAGATGAGATCCGGGAGCTTGTGAGAAATGCTACTCACTTTCAAAAATGTAGAAGGTTTATTAAACCCATCAAAAATACAACAGAAAACTGAATAGAGAAAATATTACGGTGCCAGGAGCAGAGGATTTTTCTCACTATGTGTTCATCCACACAATGGAGGTTTTACCTTTTAGCCCTTTAGTCCTTCCCAAAGTTCTGTCCATGGACTCCTCCTTCTCTGTCCAGTGCTGGAGATCACTTCATTAAATCTTGATTGGAGGTCAGGTGCTGTCATAGTAATGAGTGACCCTCCCAAATGTCCCAAACCCAAGGCACCCCCTGATAACAACACAAGGGGGGTAAAACATAACTATAAATCTGTAAAACTTCTCTTTACATATATACATGATATTTGCCTTTTAATTGTGAAAGTCACCCATCACATTGCTCATCTATCACAAGCTGGACTTGGAAAATATCTTTCCAATCCTCGCCGGCCGATGGGGCCTGGCCTGGTGCCATCTGCTCCCTGTGAATCCTGAGTTAAACACTGTCAATATGAGATTATGTTCCAATTACAGGACCAGACCGACTGGTTTAACTCCTACCATGAATCTATTTTGCTTTATTACCATGCCCTGACTCTGTGACTGATGTACCAGACACCAAAAGAGATGGGCTCTGCCCAGAGGGCTTTGTCTCACAGGAACACGCCGGGAGAAGACTGAATGTGGCAGAAAATGCAGATGAATGAGTAACGCAGTCGAGATTTTCTTTTTAATTTGGGGATTCTTTGCTTGGTTTTGTGTTTGGCTTGAGTTTTAATATTGCTAAATTTGCTTCCTTCAGACGTTGCACAAGAACAGAGACTTCCAGAGAAACTCAAACAGGGTTAGGCATGTGGCTCTTTGAAGTGTGCGTGTTGGGGGTGAACACTCCTGAGCATGGAAAACCAAGGGACAACCCTGCTCCAGCTCACACAACAGCTCCAGCTGAGCCATGGCCCTTCCTGGGGAAGTTTAGCCATGTTGAAAATACAAGCAGGTGTCAGTCCTTGCTCATCCTCCCTGCTCCTGCAGCAAAGATTGCCTGCATCTGTCTCCTCTGTGCTTCAGCTCTGCTTCTCCCTGCAATAGTTGTCAGGGATATTAGCATTAAATACTTACTGCCTGGCTTAACTAAGGGGTAAGATAGGATTTAATTTGTATGGCTGAAATCCAATTATATAATGGAGCCCCTGGGGGAAGCAGTTATACCTGCTGAATCTCTTGGATGAGTAATTGTGCACAAAGGCTCCTCTCCAGAAGTAGAAACAGATCTGAAATATTTTTTCTTTTCTCTTTTTTTTGCTGCTGCTGTTACATAATAAGGCTGAGACCCTGAAAAGAAAAGCCAATGACAACCCAATGCAGTAGAAAGAATTAAACCATTGCCAGGGGAAAACAAGTTATAATCTGATAAAATCAAGGCTCTAACAGGAAGTCTGCAGCAGCATTAGCTTGGAGGAGCCAAAAGGCAGGGCAGCCAAAGGAAGCTTACTCATCTTTTTGGAAAATAGTACAGAGGCTTTGCTGTCTAACTTTTCCCCCTATTTCCACCATGACCAGGGAAAGGGAATCCTCTGGTTGCTTTTGTCAAAGCTTGGGAGGTGAGTAGGTATTTAAAAAGCTGAGCAGCCAGCTAATTCAGATACTTTGGAAAAATCCAGCATTAACCACCTTTGAAAATCCCTTCTGCTTATCCTGCATGTCATCTGCACCCTGATAGGCATCAGAATCATAGGTGATGATGAGCAGGACAGGAACAAAAGCATGATGAGGTTCCCAGCAAGGTTTATGAAAGCAGGCAAGCTTGTAAGGCATTAATCTCTGGGGTAGTACTGGGGCTTGACAACTCTCCCATCTGATATCTGCAGCAGCTCCAAATCCCACAAAGGAATTACTGAGGGGCTGGGACTGAAGGCATCAGCCTGTTGTCCTTGTGCAAGGCTCCTCAGTGGTCAGAGCGCCAAAATTCATTCTGTTTTTAAAAACAAAAAGCAAACTTTTATTCTTTTCTAATGAGCTCTGAGTGGAAAAAATAATTTCCTCGGTGTCTTTGATTCCAGGGCTACATGCAGATAAAATTGTGACTACTTCCAGCCAGGGGAGGGAAGGCCAGAATTCCCAGTGCCACAGACTGAGGACAGAGCCTCCAGCCTCGCTGCCTGGGCAGGGATTTCAGTCCTTGCAGAATGCAGCTAAATCCTGGTGAGGCTCCACGAGGAGGGACCTGTTCCCAGCCTCGCAGCTCCACCCAGTGGCTCTTTTTTGGCAGGATAAATCCATAATTTCAGGGGCACCAAAACCTGTTGAGGCCAACACTGATGCACTGTGGAGATGCTCTGGGATGTGCATGAGGAATTGAGGGTGTGTTTATCACATTCTTAGAGTTGTCAGCTGCCATTTGGATAATGGCAAAAAAACTGCCAAGAGACTTGTAATGAATATAGAAAAATCAGAAATCTTATTATCCCCTTTCTTAACCCCTCCCAGCATAAGTAGAAGGGGGAAAATAGTAGGGAACTGGTAATTTACACACTTCACCTTTTCAAATTCTCTGTGAGCAGATTGCAACAGTTTGGGCCAACTTATTGTTATATGAGCTTCGTAATGAACTACCAAAACAACTGATTTCTGATCTGTAAGCTCATTTTGAAAAAGAATTCTCTTGTGAGTGTGAATTTAACTTGGCAGCTCTCACTGTATTGCTCCACTTTCCTTCCTGGGTAATTACCAGGACTAACAGGAAGCAAATTTTCATCATTTCTATCAAGGATGCCATGCTGAAACTTGCTGTTTCTAGGAGTATCAGAGCACTTGTAATTAAAATAAGCTTCTATTTGTGCATGTGCACACTTCTAATCCAAGAACACTCAAGAGATGGGTACAGATTCACAGAACACAGAAGTGTGATATTAACAGAGTTAATTTTCGATTTGAGCCAGTATTGTAAAAATATCCCATTCCTCCAAGCTCAAGTGAAAACTGACATCTCCGTTGTGCATAATGTAGATTTACCAGCCTCTCTGCAAGTCTTAAAAATAGAGAAGCTGATAAACTGATAGAAACCACAGTTTTGCTGTGAATCTCCTGAAAGTGCCTGCCCCATCTGTGTGAGGAAAGGATCATCTGTGAAATGCTGCTCCCAGATGGGCTGTGCAGCTCCAGTGCCATGGAAGGAGTTGAAATGACCTCTTCCTCCTGGAGTTCAAACGTTATTTAGCATAAATGCAGCCCCTAAGGCCTTCACTTGAAGTTGCTTTCTGCCAGCACAGCAGCTGAACATGGGCTTTAATCTGCTTTGCTTTGCCACTGGAGAGCTCTGTGGTAAGAGATTTGGAGTTACAAACTACATGAATCCCACCTTTAAGCTTGTAGACATCAGTTCTCCATCCATACAATTAAAGCTAAATCAGCCTATGCCTTGTTAGGACAAAAGATCAGAGGTTTTCCTTTTAGAGGGATAATATTTCAAAATAGATATTCAGTATTCCACGTGTAAAGAATAACACGAAGCATCTTGTAAAAGGCAAGTTTTGGAAAAGGGATTTTTTTTTTTCTTTTTATTAAACCCTAAATCAGAGCAAGAACCTGCTGGATTTTACTTGTCCTCCCCAAAACCATCACTGAAGAGCCCTTCAGTGTCTGTGCCAGGTACAGCCACCCCACCAAATGTCCAAGACCACAGCTCCCAGGCTGTGGAACAAAACTGGTTCGGTGATTTTACCACAGAGGCGTTTTGTGGGCACCATCTCCCAGCTGAGCTTGTTCTCTCTTGTTGCCACAAGTCACCTGTGCAGTGGTGGCACCATGGCAATGAGGGAGGCCAGCAAGCCCTGTGTGTGTGCAGGGAAGGTTTCAAATGCCCATGGGACACAAAATACCTGAGATTTTGGCATGGTAAGGGTATCACAGCTTGCAGCCTGTGAGTTTTTCTCCTTCTCTGCTTCTGTACTAGGATTTCTGTATTTGCAAAGCTCCTACCAAAGGTCTGTGCAGGTTGTGAAGCTCAGATGAAACCTGCTGCTGTGATAAGCAACCTCCTTACCCCAAAAGTGCTGTTCAGTTCTTCTTTTCATGCAGCTGGGGGGGGTCCCAGGCTCCCTGCAGCTGCTTTCAGCCACTGTGCAGTCCTGAGCCTGCTCTCCTGCCACGTGAAGAGGGGTTTGTACCCAAAATGCCTGGAGGCCTTGTCTGTCTCGAAGGAGAAGGTGGTGACAATGGTGTTCAGCAGGGGCACGTTGAGGAAAGGCTGTGGCCTCCAGAAAGGGGACAGGATGACCCTGATGATCCTGTGCAGTTGTATCATCAACCACATCTTCCAGTAGGGGATGTGAGAGCCCAGCCTCACCGAGGGGTCTGCACTGGACAGCAGCTGGTGCCTGACCAGGAAGCCCTTCCTGCTTGGGGTGTCACCAAAGCAATAATGATAACCTGTCCTGCCAGCAGGTCTGCCTTCAGCTGCAGGTGCCTTGCTGCAAGGACATGCATCCATGCCACATTCCCTGGAGAAATAAGAGAGGGAGAGAAACAGGCATTCAGGAGGAGCTCGGTTTCCCTGTTTACCATAGACTGAGTGCATTGGATCTGCCAGCTTCAGTGCTGGGAAGCAGGGAGGCACTCATGTGTGCTCAGCTGTGCTGCAGAGAGACTGAGTAGTTAATCCAGGCCTCCAAGATCCTTTAAACCTTTGGTTTCCCCTTTGAGCTGGACAATTAATGTGCCTTGTGATCCTGGTTCACGTGAAGCAAAAGGGCAGTGTTTTGTAGAGAGAGCAGGATGAATAGGAGGCAGTGCTCCAGGGTTTTATCCCTGCCTCTGCTGTGAGCCTTTGAAGGAGTCACTTGATTTATCTGGGCCTGATTCTTCTCTTACAGCATTTTCAAAATCTGCACTGCACTTGGAAAAAGACATCTAAGTGTGCTGCACAGAAATCACGGAATGCCTGTGTGATCTAATGGTGAATTACACCCCCTGAAAGGCACCAAAACAAACTGTTCCTATAGGTTTTGTGAGTAATTTCTTGTGCCTTTTTTGTAAAGAACTTGACAAGTGGTGGTAGTTTAATTATTTTTTCTAATGAAGAAGTGTCTTTTCCTAGCAAAAACATTTTAAAAACACAGCCAGAATTTCTCTCTGCCCCCCATATATCCCTGAAACACTTCTCAAAGGGAATAAAGAAACCCTTCCTAGGTAAATAGTAGTAATAAGAAACTGCTTTTAAAATCCTTTAGCCAGTCTAAGTTTTGTGGTTCCAAACCCATTTGTGCTCATTCACCATACTCATCTCTCTGTCTGGGGAGATTATGGCTAAGCTGATGTGTAAAATCCCCTGTGATTAAAGCTGGTAGCACCCATGCACGGAGCTCAGCCCTTCACTCACCCACGTAGGTGTGATTCCGCTCGGTGTCTTCAGGCTCCAGGTAGTTGAGAACACCATTCCTGGCTCTGGCAAGCACATACAGCTCCTGCAGGAACGCTGCCTTCTCCCCATACACGGTGTTGGCACGGAGGACGCAGGTTCTGAGTGTGCCACCATTGCTCGGCTGTAAAATCAGGCAGGACGTCAGTGGATGAATCCAGTTTAGATGGATCCAGAGATGGAATCCTCCACAGCGACTCTGGGTTTCCCAGATAAACCCAAACCCTGGGAATACTGGTCTAGAGGAGTCAACATTTGCAGAGGTGCTCTGCATGCTTGGTACCTGTTTTGGGTCCCTAAAAGCACAAGGAGCTGCCCAGTTTGATTTTATTTCTTTTTTTCACAGCACACCTGCACCCACGTGGTGCTCCTTGAGATGTGCTGGCTGGAGAGTGCTGGTGGCATGAACTCTTCTGCACTTGGGTGTATAAAAGAGGATTTGCAGCAACCAAAACTGGGTACCACAGCAAGCCAGCCCAAGGGTTCGAGGCTGGCCTCGAACTGGGACTTGGGGGAGAGATGCTCCAGGCAATGGCTTAGAGCACAAGTCTCATTTTCACATTCTCCTTCATTGTCCAGAAGAACTCATATGTCTGCTGACTGCACTGCCAGCCTAAAACACTGAACAGCTACCTTGGGTAGGGAGCTGGCTCTGGGTACACCAATATTTTTAATTCTTAAGTCACTCTGGAAAGCCTGGAAATTACACTTTTTTTTCAGTATGAACCAGGTGAAGCTGGTTCCTTCAGCCCTAATTTAGCACAGCCCTTTCCAAAGTCACACTCCTGCTGGAGCTGAAGCACAGGCTTGAAGGGAAGCACCCTGTGATCCTGGGAGAGTCTGGCAGCTTCCTGCTAATGTGGGAATATCAGGCTTTGGGAGGCTTAGGACAATGTGGTTTATGCACCAAATCCAGGCAGAGGTTGGATACACACTTAGACAGGAGCTGTGGGGTCTTTCCAACCATCTCCCTCTTTTCCCTGCCCCGTGCTGTAATTCCAGGGGTGCTACCACTGGATTTTGTACCTTTGTTCCGTTGGCTTCAAGCACAATTTTTTCTGCCATGGCTTTTGTCTTCCCGTAGGGCAGCTCCACTTCCCCACCGTACTGAGTGTCCTCATTTCCTCTGGAACAGACTGTGGGAGACAGGGAGTGACCGTGGGGCAGAGCACAGGGCTGGGGGACATCTGTGCCAGCCTGGTTTGCTCTGCATTGCCTGCTCCCAGGGCTTTCTGCTGCCTGGCAGCTATGGGAATCCCAGCTCCTCGCTGAACTTTGGAAGCAATAAAGCCCCAGGGAACACCAGGTGCTTCAGGGTGTTCACAGGCAGGTTTGCATGGGGCAGTGGTTTCTCAGAGCTGGATTTAGTTTTGTCTAATAGCATGATTGAAATAACATTCCATCAGGCAAATTAGAAGGCAGCAGAGTGACATTTTTAAGCAACTCACAGCAAGGTAAAAAGAGCACCAGAAGATGGAGGGCAGGAAAATGAGAATAATTCTACTTCATTTTTTCATCAGGGGCAGAGAAAAGCCTCTCATGAGCCATAAACTAAAAGGAGAAACTGCTACTTAATTTTCTCACAGAGTTGATTAAAGTTGGGAGACATTTTCTGGGGATGTGGTGGAGCTGTTGGAGATCTCCTGGAAGCCTTGCAATCAGCAGGGTTGTGCTGGGATTGCTCCTTCATCTCCCCTCACAAATTACCCTTGAGGGGAAGGAGAAGCAGAGGACCCATGGCCAAGGACAAGCAGGGAACACTGGGCTGTGACTGTGGAACACAACCTGCTCCTCAGGCTGCCACCTTACAGCTGCCAAGGGGAAAGCCTGTGGCATCTCACATGGGACTGGCCTCACAGGGCCTGGAATAATTCCAAGGAGAAAGCAGAAAGCAGCTCTATTCCCCATAGGGTGTCAGCATCTCGTCCCAGTGGTTTGAGATCAGCCTGAGGCCATTGTGGGATTTGATTAAACATCTCCAGTGGGCTCTGGAGTGAAGAAACCTGGCTTGCAGCATTGGGAAGGAGCCACTTGCTCCTGTGCTCTTCTGAGTAGAATAGATGAGCTCTCCCCCCCTCCATGTGCTGCTGGAGACTTTATTCTGACTTTTAAATTAATTTACTCTATATTTTGCTGTTCAAGAGAAATCCACCCTGGCAAACCAGGACCTGCCAGGCATGGGGTGCCCCACACAGGGCAAAGAGGAATCCTCACCCTCCTGGGCTCAGATACATCTCCTGGCAGGGTTCAGTGGCCTGTGAGGACTTCACCCAGCAAATCTGCAGCAGAGGTGTTTTTGTCAAACACTGGGCCTTGGGAGAGTCAGCTCTGACTCAGGCTCCCTCTTTGACCTTGGCAAGTTGTTTTCTCTTTTCTGTGCTCAGATCTCCCTGTGTAAAACGTGGCTGATGCTGTTGCCCGGCCCTTGCCTGTTCAGCAGTCTGGCATGTTGTGTGTCAGATATCCCAGCTGAGATCAGGCTCTCCTTGCACTACAGCAACAGAAATAAATTAGGAGCATCAGAAATGTAGACTCCTCACACACCCTGGGCTTCTATCACAAAACCCTCCTCCCCTCCCCATGTTTACAGGCCACGAAGAAGAGACAGACCAAAAAACAAGCAAGACAAAAGATTGATTGTGCAAGGTTTGTTGCAAGCCCAGGAGAGACCCGAGACAATTAGCGGGGGGTTATCTAGAAGTTCTAGTTTTAATTGCTTTCTCTCCTTTTTTTTAATCAATTTTTTGGGTTTTGGTTTTGTTGTTTTTGTTTTTTTTTTTCCCCTGCAAAGCTTTTAGAAAGCAGCAGCCTCACAAAGGGACAAACCTGCCTGCTGTTCCTGGGCTCTGCTGTGTGTGCCTTCCCCCACCCCTCTGAAGCTTGGTAGTAACAAAGAGCTCAGCATAATGCTCTTGCTTTTCAAAACGATCCCAGATAAGTGAACGCTAATCAGACTGGAGCAGCATTGTCAGAAGGTATCTCAGCAGTGCCTGTCTCCCAGGGATTGAGACTGACAGAGGCATTTTCTATTCTTGTCGGATGCTGAGGTGTGAGCATTATCCCAGCGCCCATCACCCCGGCCAGACACTCCTCCTGCTTTGTCTCTGCCAATTCCCCAGCACGTAAAAGGGAGGTAAATAAAATCTATGAGCAGTGATGGAGAAGGGGCACAGAGGAAAAGGAAAAGGCAGGCAGGATCCTGGACTGGGAGGGAGAGGGCAGAACAGATGGGGTGGGGATGGGGAGATGGGAAGAGGAGGAAGGAGAAAGGCATCACCTGTGCCTTCAGTCTGCAAAGCAGAGCCATGTCATGCTGCTCCCAGTCATCTCTGGGCTCCCTGTTGAGACAGGTGGGGTAAGTTTTCACTGGGAGGCTGGTACTTCTCATTATCTAATTCCCTTCATTTAAAATCAAAATAATTGGAGAATAAAGACCCCTCTCTAGGGCTTCCTCTCAGGATAATGGGAGAATCTGAGTGTATTCTGCAAAATAAGTGAAAGACTCCAGGTGTGGTTTTGTTTGTATTTGTGGTGGGGAAGGCTGTTCATAGCTCCATGAGCACCAGCCTGGGTGGGTTTTCTTGCCCCTGTTGGTACCACCATTACAAGCCAAAGGACAAGGCAAGATCTGGGGCCGAATTTTTCAAGAGATCTGTTCACATCTCTCTCTTAAGTCACAGGACTAAAATACTGGCAAGGACGTGCCTGTATCTACATGAATTCTTAGGAATTATTTGTATTTGCTAGTGACCAAATTCCATAGCTTTGCAGTGACACAGTCTCCAGTGCTTGTGGTCCCAAGTGGATTGAGTTGCTCTCATGGAGTTCTTCATAAGCCAGACATTTATTCTACAGATTTGAGTGCTTAGATGCTTTTCAAAACAAGGGGCTTATGCCTTGACTTACTTGTGAGCATGAGATTTAGGCTTGTAGGTAATTTTAAGTTATGTCTTTTCTAGCTGGGCTCAAATTTCTAGAGCCAAGTGGCTGAAGGCAGCTGTGTCCAGCCTGGCTGCCTGTGGAGACACCACTTGACTTGGAGCCAGCTCCCCTGGCACACAAGTTTCCAGGGGCTGAGCAGTTTGTGTGGCTACAACCAGGCTTGAAATCAGCAAGGAGACTTCCAATAGTACACATCACATTGACCTGAAATTTAACCTAAAACTTCAGCCCCTGAAATTTTTGAAGATATTTCTTCAGAAATATCAGCCCTGCTCTTAAGGTGCAGGTGCTGTTGGCTCAGGAATACAAAAGTATTCACAAATCCTGATGGTGAGCCCTTAGCAGGGGTGTGAGGTGATTGTCAAAGTCATTTCTGGAAATCAAAGCAAAAAAACCCTCAGAATTGTTATTTTGACCACTGTCTTTGTATTGATCCAAATTCCACCTTTGCCACAGAGGGTTTTCTAAAGCTCTGCTGCTGCTTCTGGGTCTGTGGGTCAATCTTGTGGGAGCCACAAACAGAGGAGAAGGCTTGAGCATAATGCCCTGAAGCCCAGGAGAAAGCCCCCATGAGCATGTAGCCAGGAAGAAGGATTTTGAGGGACAGAAGGGTACAATTTACAGGTCAGAAGCAGGTAAGAGAAGGATGAACCTGAATCCTGCAGGGCAGGTTCACAGCAGTGCATCTGTCCCCTAAGACTTCACGGGTAATTACTTTTTTCTGGGAAAATGCTACATGAGATTTGCCCACATTTGATAACAGAAGATGGGCACAGGATTGCCAGCAGTTCCCTGTGGGGCTGGGAGGAGCAGGGGCAGTGTGGTGGTAGCAGTGGGGCACCACCTGCCCTTTGGGTTGACTCATTGTGAGGAAGAGCAAAAACTCTGACCCAACAGCAGGATGTAATGTGGCCATATCCCAAACTGTGAGCATGTGAAACCTTATCTGAGAATGATCTTAGGGCTCAGAGGAGCAGGGCTGCAGATGCAGGGACAGCCTGGCAGTGCAGCTGGGCCACACAGCTCTCACCTTGGGGTATCACTGGCTAGGCTCAGGTTGGGAAGAGCCATGGTTCTTAAACGGGCAGAGCAGCAAGGAAGGGTTTTCAAGAAAGAGAAGAGGAACAGGCTGGAAGGAGAACACAAATCTTCTCCTTGGTAGCCACAGCTCAAATCTCCATCTGGCTGCAGTTGCATTGCTGTTTGACTGGACAAACAGAGCAATGGAGAAGATTTGCTGAGCCTCACCTGAGCAGGGGCTCACAGGAGGTGCTGGGTCCCACAGCAGCGATGGAGCTGGTGTAGAGCAGGTATGGGATGTTCAGGACACAGCAGGCCCTGACCACATTTTCAGTACCTGTGGGGCAGGATGGGAAGGACAAACATCAACCACCTTGCCTTGATTCCTGTTGTGCAAATCAAAACATATTTCCAGGCTTTTTCTGACTTGGAACTAACCCTTTTTTTTTTTTTTTTTTCATGGCTGAAAAGATATAAAACCCCAGGTCAGGGCTGCATTTCCTCAGCAGGGGATGGTTTATAACATGAGTAGCAGTCACATCCATAGCTCGGATGTGGCTGAACCTCCATGGCCATTGGCAACTGACTTAACTTGGACTTTAGAGCTGCTAACAAAGGGAAGCTGAGGGCTTGGCAGAGCAAAACTCCATCTTTTTTCATTTGCGGGCAGATTGTTGGTGAACTGCAGCCTTCTGGCAAAGGATCAGTGCTTTAGTTGCATGTGTTGCTCTATAGAGGCTCTGCAGGGTGCTACAGGGTGAAATCACTCCATCAGACTCCTGATAGCTGCAGAGCTTTAAAATAATGAGGGCAGCTTACACATGAAATCCAGACAAATCCAAAACATGGTTTGCTTTAAGGAAGGTTGTTCTGGCTGAACTTGTTGGTCAGTGTGTGTGGTTTAGTGTGGTTATTTTGGAATTTTTTGGTGGGTTCAAACAATTTATGACTTTTGCAGGAGTGGTTTTTGCCTTCATTGGGATTTTGATCCAAGTTGATCCTGTGAGAACCTCAATGACAAGGACTGAGGGCCTTCAGACCTGATAAGGCAGATCTGAAAGGAAGCAGCTCGTAGGGTTGGCTTCCAGAAACCTCCACACTCTTTGTGCCTGGCTAAGCAGGCTCTGCCCTGAGCCTGTCTGCAAATCTTGTGTGGGAGGGCTTGTGATTTCTCTTCTCTTTGCTATTAAGGGCATAATCGGAAATTACCAAGGAAATCCTGAGTTTAGGATAATTTCCAAGCACACAAATCCATCTGAAATCCCAGTAGAAAAGAAATCAATGTGTTTCTCTATGAGCCTATCACAATATGTAAAGTTAACTGAGAACCCCTGGTGAGAAACATCACTGGAAACAGCTGAGTTAAAATCCATTCAGCTTAACAAAAAGCAGATTTAAAAGTCTTTAAGTGACTAGATGGAAAAAATAATTCTTGTAGAAGAGAACTCTTCAATTCAGTCAACAAGGCTATAACAGGATTCAGCAGCCAGTGGTTGAAACAGAGGAGGGAATCAACGCAGAAGTTGTAAATTTTGGCCAGAATTGATAATTAACCATAGCCACACCACCACTCCTCAGCATTGTTATGGCTTGCTGAAAGCCATGATAGATAGCCCATTAACTTGCACCCTGTCTGTTGAAAAGGAATGGTCCAATTTAGCCACAAATTGTTGGGCTTAGAGCAGTAATTGGATGAATTTCTGTGGCCTGAGTTGCACAGAGGAGTTAGCTGGAGGATTATATACTTGACCTCTCCTGACCCTACCTTTTTCCATGAAGTCCACAGCAGGTATCAAATACCATTTTTATTCTTTTATCTGCCATGATTTTAATAGAGAACTTCAGGCTAATCTCTGAATTCAGAATTTTGAAGATGCAGCAGCCCCATTTTGGGGAGTTTCATGTGGAGCCATCCAAGGGGAGGCAGAAACACAGGACAGGCTCCTGTTAAGCCATCCCAGACCATGCTCCTCAAAGAGTCACTCGGTGACACTGGAAAATCCTTGCGTGTGTAGCTTTCTGGGAATGTCACCAACATCTGCAAGAGGTTTGGTTTGCTGAGGAGGGGACTTGCCCCGTGTTCAGTGCTCTCTATAAATCCTCCCTGAGCTGAAGCACTGAGCTCACAGCAACAGTGAGGGGGAAGAGCTCACAAAGCCACTAAAAAGCAGCAGGAGCCCTCGGGCTCTGAATATTCTGAGAACACAGAGAGCACAACACAGGCTCTTAAAAGCATTGAGTTTTGAAAGCAACTACAGCAATGAAAAGAAGGCTGGAATTTAAATGTTACCCTTGAATGTATCAGCAAATGGTCGAAGCCCTAAGCAGTAATCGAGTTGGAGATGTATATATATAAAAAAAATAAAATTCCTTCCTTTTGGTTAACGACTATTTTAGCAGCTAACAGCCTGAGGTACCACTGGAATTGCTGCTGTAATAGGGATTTCATTATTTTTATAGCCTGTGCTTATTTCCTAGATTTATGAGCAAATTTTCTCTAAGCAGATCTTGCACCAAACATGAAATTGGCTGTTGGTGGTAGGAGGACAGGGTTGTGGAGCTCTCAGTTACACGTGGCCTGTTGATACACGATAGCTGGGAACTCTGACTAATTAAACAGCATCACTCTGCTAATTAAAACAGCATCACTCCCTTCTGGTGGGTGCAGCTCAAGGCATACAGCCTTGTGCTGGTACAGACAGGGCAAAATCCCTGGGAAAGCTATGAGCTATCCAAAACAGGGTTTAATTGTAATTGTTGGCCTTGTCACACACAAAACCGTTTCAGACCACTGCAGGTGTGTCCTGAAGCACCTCAGTGCCACCAGGGGAAGCCCAGAAGAGCTGTGCCAAAACTGAGCCCAGATGTGATGAGCAGTGGAGAGGAGCAGCCCTGAGCAAAGACAGAGGGGCAAAGGGAGAAACCTCCCTGCTGGAAAGGTTCTGGGCACCTTTCCCATCCCTGGGTGTGTTGGAATCCTGGATGCTGAGAATTTTAAACTTTCTGTGCTTAAAGGCACAGACCCACAAGAGAACACTGCATTTGACCTGAGGTCATGGAACAGGCTTTTGAAATTGATTAATAGCACTGGGATTAGGGGTGAGTAGTTGGTTAGAAGTGTGTAATATCACATGGTGGAAAACTTAGAGTTTGGGGTTTTAGAATATAGAAATAAATATGAAGCAAGATGGAGATTTTAGGGCAGGTTGTTCTTCTTTACCTTCTTCCTGGGTTTGGGTGATGTTTTGTGGTTGGACAGAAAAGTCCACATTGCGGGCTTCGAGGGATCAGTTATTGGTTAAAAGGGAAAATAATCTAGGTGTCCTTTCTTAATTGGATAGTTTAGTTTTAAAAGACCTTGTACCAAGAGTCAGTTAGCCATTTTGTGCCTTGCTAATGAAAAAACTGCTGAATTCACGGTACTGAGACTGTGACATAGATAAGGAATAATGAACACCTGAGTCTGAACACGAAACTGTCTCAAGTGCCTTCATTCCCCACCTCGAGAAACCAATCTGGGCGTGTGGGATTCAGGCAGAGCGAGCGCTAAATGTGGCTGTGGACCGCTGGAGCCGCTTGTGTGGCTGCCGGGAGCGTGGGAGGGCAGGGCTGCGACCAGGGCCTGCCTTGGGCTCAGCCCCGCGCTGGCCGCTCTCGGCTCCCGCAGCCGCGGGCGCTCCCGCACGGCAGCCCCGAGGCGCGGAGCTCTCCTCGCGTCACTGGCACGCCAGTGCGAGCTGCGAAAAATCACAGAGATGCAAAAGGAGTGCAAGTCAGCATTTGTACCGCCTGCAAAGTACCAAGATTATAAATGAAAAAATTATTTATTTTAATAATATAAATAATAAATAATATACTATATATAATATAATATAATATAATATAATATAATATAATATAATATAATATAATATAATATAATATAATATACTATAATATAATAATATAATATACTATAATATAATATACTATAATATAATATAATATAATAATATATAATAATATATTATATTATATTATATTATATTATATTATATTATATTATATTATATATTATATATATAAATATAATATATATATTATATATTATAATATATAATATTATATAATAATAAATAATTAACTACCATTAATTATTAAATTAATTAACAATTTTAAATTACACGAAGAAATTTATTTTAATATATAAATAAAAAAATTATAAATCAAACAAAAATTTATAAATAAATAAATAAATCAGCATTTGTACTTCCTGCAAAGTACAAAAATGTATAAATTAAAAAAGCTATTTTAATAATATAATTAAATAAAATATTAGCAACTATTTATTAATTATTAAATTAACAATTTTAAATTACACAAAGACATTTATTTTAATATATAAATAAAAATTATAAATCAAGCAAAAATTTATAAATAAAAAAATAAATCAAATCAGCATTTGTACTTCCTGCAAAGTACAAAAATGTATAAATTAAAAGAAATTATTTTAATAATATAATTAAATAAAATATTAACAAATAACGATTTATTAATTATTAAATTAACATCAATTTAAAATTAGATAAGGAAATTTATTTTAATATATAAATTAAAAATTATAAATCAAACAAAAATTTATAAATAAAAAATAAATCAGCATTTGTACTTTCTGCAAAGTACAAAAAATTATAAAGTTTTAAAAATAATTTATTTATTTAAATTAAATTTCAATTAAGTAAATCAACAATTAATTAATTATTAATTAATAAATAACTAAGAATTCATTAATTAATAATCAAATCAATAAATAACAGTTTTAGTTAAATAAATTTATTAATGAAAAATTTATAAATCAAACAAAAATTTATAAATAACAAATTATCTATCAAATCAGCATTTGTACTTTCTGCAAAGTATGAAAAATTTATAAATAAAAAAATGTTAATTTTAATTAAATTTTAATCAAATCAATAAAATAAAATTAATAATTAATCCTTAACTACCAAGGAATTAATTATTCATTAATAATTAATTTAACAATCAACTTAATTAAATAAATTGATTAATTTTAATTTACAAATTAAGAAATTATAAATAAAAAAAAAATGTATACACCAAATCAGCATTTGTACTTTCTGCAAAGTACAAATTTATTGATTATTTATTTATTTATTTTTATGTATACCTTCCTGCAAAGCGTGGAATGTCCTCTGTGCAGGGCAAGGCCAAGCACTCCAAATGTGCCATTTAAATCCAGCGCACCAGGGCAAAATCCCCTTGGTTTTTTTTGACCTCCCAGCAGCCAGGTTTGCATCTGGTTTTAGTTTACCACGTGCTGTGCATCAGACGCGGGGCAGAGGCACCGTGGCTGTCACCGCAGAGCCCCGGCTGGAGCTGCCCCAGCCCCTGCAGCAGGGAAGCTCTGCTGCACTCTTCCCTTCAGACACAAAATTTTGTGGGAACAACACCTGGTGATTTCAAGAGACAGCGCACAGAGCTTTGTTTAAATTGCAAATACTGGAGATTAAGCAGGAAAAGAATTTTCCTTAAGCCATCCCATACCATGCTCCCCAAAGAGTCACTCGGTGACACTGGAAAATCCTTGCGTGTGTGGTTTTCTGGGAATGTCACCAACATCTGCAAGAGGTTTGGTTTGCTGAGGAGGGGACTTGCCCCACGTTCAGTGCTCTCTGTAAATCCTCCCTTAAAAAGCTTCATAGGAAATTCCTCCCTTAGAGCCACTCAGAATTTCCCCCCTATTCCTTCTCCTCCTTCCTCAGCGTAGCTGTTCCTTACATGGCTACTCTTGACATCTACTACTCATTTTCTTGCTTTGAGACAGTGTTGTAACATTTCAGTAGGATTTTTCCCTTTTTCCTTTCCTGTAGTTGGGAATGGGACAGGGAGAAGCTGGGATGAGCAGCCTGCACTCCTCAGGGATTTGCAAGCAGCCACTCACGGGGTTGCTTTGGGAAGGAGATGTCTCCTCTGCCCTGGACAGAGAGCCCCACACACGCTGGGCTCAGGGATGGAACTCCTGGAGGATCCCACAAATGAGTAGCTCAGGGAAGGGTCTGTGGCTCCAGCTGTGGGGCTCTTATGGTGTGGAAACCCTCAGAGAGGATCCACCAGGGCAAGGCGGGCAGAGGATTATTCCTCATGGCCCAAAAGGAGGGGTGGAATCCAGGCCAGCAGATCAAGTGGCTGAGTGTTCTCTGAGCAGCCTGGGACGGAGGAGGAGACAGAAATTTTACCAAAGGGTCCGGCTGCTTTCTTCATTAGCACAGCCAACAATCAGTGGACTCGCTCTGAGGAGCTTTAATGTTAAATTAATTCACACTGAGCATGAATATTAATTTAGTAGTAAAGCACAGAGTCGATTCAGTGAGAATAGAGGGTGAAAAGAAAGGAGCTGTCCATGAAGCAGAGGTAAAACCTTGCCTGGAGGACCAGAGTGCAGAGGAGGATGCTCCTGCCGAGAGGCAGAGCAGGGTGTCAGCAGGCTCGTGGGGGGAATTTTTCTGCTACTCTGTTGTTTGGGAAAGCCTAGAACCCATCAGGCTGAAGTGTTAAATAGCCTTTTTCACACCACCTGTGCTAAGGCAGCTGGTGTAAAGCAACCATGAGGAATTTTCAAATTGACCAGGCCTGATGAGCTCTTCCCAAGGCTCCTGAAGAGGTGAGGGGTGTAACTGCAGCTTTACTGTGTTATCAGCTACTTTGGAGAACTTCTGAAGGCACTGGGAGAGTTCAGCCGAGCAAAAGAAACACTTGTGCTTGGAAGGGAGGTAAAGGAGAGGCAGGAAATTACAGAACATTTTGGGTTCAACCCCAGGAAATTCAGGAGCACACAGTCAAACACGTGTGTGTGAGCACCTGTGGGATAATGGGGAGAATGGAAGCAGCTGACATGGATTTGTCAAGAACAAATCAAGCCAGATAAACCTCCTTTGTTCTTATGACAAGGTAGCAGGCTGAAGGGATATTGTGGAGCAGGTTGATGTCATCTATCTTGATTTTTGAAGGGCTTTGGAAACTCAGCGTCATTCTCACAAAGAGTCAGTAAAACACGGGCTAAATAAGCCCCATTAAGGAGAGCATAAAGCTGGAGGAATTATAGTTCCCAGGGAATTGCCAGCTGTGGTAGGTGGCTGCCCTGGGGCTCTCCAGGGCTTATTGCTGTATTTGAGTCTTTTTGATTGTTTTCATCAAGAATCTGGCAGATTTGTTCATTAAACCAGCAGATAACATCAGACTGGGAGGGACCATGCTGGAGGATTTGAGTATGAGCTGAATGGAATTAACAGAGTCTGGAGAAAAAAAAAAAAAAAGTGAAATTTAATAGGAACAAAGAGAAGTTTTTGGGTTTAGCAGGGAAGAGGCAGCTGATCTTCATGAATGAATTAAATTGGGCCAGGGCAGCTCAGGAGCTGTTGCTTGTTGTCAACTGAAAAAGGCACAATTGTAGTGACAGGGAAAACAGGAGGATAAATTGCAGGATGGAAGAGACAAATCTTTCAGCTTTTTGCAGCAAAGGGAAGGCCACAGCCCAAAATTCAATGCCCCCCTTGCAGACAGGAGCAATGGCAGCGCTGGATGGAGCAGAGGAGGAGGCAGGAGTGTGTGAGAGCTGCTTTAGCCTAAAGCAGAAACCAGTATGGAGTGGAAGGATGTGGTTTGCAGATGGTGGAGATTGTTGTTAAAAAAAAAAAAAATACAGTAATCCTGTAATACCTCTTCTACCTGTAAGTTTAGATGGGAAATCAAGGACCCAGACTGTACCCATTGCCTGGTGGGGCAGAGATAAATGGGCTGCTTGGGGTGGCCTGGGGACAGAGCAAACATCTGTGGTGGAGCTGAGTCTGCCTGGGGCAGAGGGATGGGGTTGGGATGGCCCCTCAGGCTGCTCCTGCCTCATTGCCTGTGGTTTGCTGGGGTGTCAGGCCACAGACCCCTCCTGGAGCTTGGATTTTGGCACCTCCCTAATGTTTAAACAGCTTTTTCTTCAATTATGGGTGGTTTTAAGGTAATTGGCTCCCTGAAAGCTGGGGAAACCAGTCTGCTGAGTTCAGCTGCCAGGGAGGTTTCTGACAGTGATATTTTCCCTGGGAGTCTTGACTTGCTGTGGGTGCATCCCCTTTCTGTCCATATCTCCCCACAGGATCTCCCTCAGCATTTTTTGCTGCTCTCAAAGCAGGCTGAAGGTTTGGGCAGTCAGAGAGAGGGAACCCAGCCCAGCATTAGCTGAGCAGAGCACCCTGAGCTGCCTTGGCTTGTTTTGCATGGGCATTCCTGAACCCAGTAATACAGGTTGTTTTTCCCCAGAAAATCTCACTGTACTCAACCCTACATGAGGGCAGCACTCAGGATATGATCAAATTAATTAATTCAGTATATCTGGGTGTCTACTGAGACTTACCTCCTCCTTTTTTAACACTGCTATAGGTTTCTCTCAATTATTTCCATCATTTATTTCACAATGCCTGCAGTAGGTGCTGAGACTGATTCTGTTGCTGTCAGGATTTTTAGTTATTTCCCTCAGAAGCAGTGGTTGGTTTGAGCAGCTGGAGGATGTTGGTTTAGCCCCTTGTGTCAGACTGGCTGAGCAGAAGCAGCTGGGCAGCCAAGTTCCCATGTCACAGCCTCTGTGTGCATGTGGCTCCTCACAACTGATCCCTGCCTGGGGCCTCAGAGCCTCACTGGGAGACTTCTCTTGGGTGATCCATCCCTAGGGGCCTTTTTTCTTTCATTTAGTGCTGTGCTGTAAAACTTGTGAGCTGGAAGTTGTTCCTCACCCAGTCTGTTTATCCAGGTTCCTGCCCCATGCCTGTAACTGTGGCATCTCCAGTGCTAACCCAGCTGCCAGGAAAAGGAGGGTTATGGGCAATAAACAGATGTTGATGGCCTTTTCTTACCTGTGCTGAGTTTTTCTACTTCTTCTCTTGCAGCTGAATCAAAACCTCTGACTTCTTTGATGTAGTCTTGTTGAGAGAGGAGCTCTACGATCCTCTCCCCCACAAACCCACATCCTCCTGTCACCAGGTAGACCCGGGCTCCATCCATTGCTGAAGATGTTTTTGTGGTTGAGGAGCAGAGAGAAGGAGGTTGCCAGGATCTTATCGTGCACTCAGCCGGTGTTTTCTGAGCTCAGTCTAAAGTTTAGCTGTCACAGAATGCTGCTGGATGAACATTAACTGCAGCTGGTTACACATAAATCAGGTTTTCCTTGGCACAGTCCCACAGTGCTGCCACAGGCCCCTTCTGGGCTCTCTGACTCAGCCTTTCCCTGTTCCCATGGTAGCCCATGGCCAGTGGGGCACCTCTGGCTTGCCTTGGTGTGTGTCCAGTCTCAAGCCAAAGTCTGGATGCCAGAAGTTTTGCACCCTGGACTGTCCCTTGCCACAGGCAGGTTTATCAGCTGTTGGAGCTCAGGGCAGCTGCTGCCAGTGGGAGGCTGCAAGGACCCTGCTCCCATGCCCTGGTGGTTTGTAGAGAGGCTTTACAGCAGCAAATCCTTCCAGTGCTGAGCTGTGTCAGGAATGGGCAGCTGGGGTTTGGTGGTCACCAATTCCACCAGTCTGAGCATCTGGCAAGGCTCTCCTGGATGGATGTGCCTTGAGTTGAATACATCATGCACCCCTCTCTGATTTATATATATATATATATATTTAGGAGGAGAAAGACCTCTCATAATTTGAAAACCATATTGCAGTGCAAACTCTACCACATCCTTTGGCAAGGTGTTCCAACAATTAATTCTCATCACTGATACAAGTTTCATCTTGGCTGCCACACCTTTCCCTGCTATGCTCTACAGAGTGTGTGCTGTTTAATTTCCCACTGGAATCCAAAAATGGCATCAGCTTTGTCCAAGGGTGCTTGATCCTGTCCTCAAAGTGGCATGTGGCAGGGGCAAGACCTGTCCTGTTCCTCCTTGCCTCTCCCAAAAAGGATCAGAGATAACAAAGTCAGGCCTGATCAGCTCCCAGGCTCTCCTTGATGCCAAGCAAACGACATCCCTCAGTCTGGAATAGTCACATTTTTTCCAATCCATCTTTGAAGCAGCTTGTCACTGTTGGTGAGCTGTTCTGAGAGGGTAAATAAGGTAATGTAGTCTCCCTGCTTATTTTTCCTTAACACAGTGTAGTAGTTGTTTTTCTGTAGTGTTGCTTGGGAAGTTTTGAGTTAGTTCCTGTTTCAGGTTCACTGCTTTCCCCATCCCCAGGCTGGAATGTGGAGACAATTCCAACTGCATTCATGGCCAGAGCCATTCTTACCACAGTGCCAGTGCCTGGCTGGCTAAAGAGCCACTTGGTGCTGGGCATGAGGTTAATGAAGAGTTAAGGCAGTGAGCTCCAAGAGTAGCTGGGTTTTGTTTGTGAATAAATAGTTTTCATTTAATCAGCTCCTGCTACAAGTTCAGTGTGCTCCCCTCTGCCATTGATTTTCCTGGGCTGTGTTAAGCTCAGGAGAAGTCAGCTCCCCTCGCTGTGATTACAATCAGTGGCCATAATGGCCCAGAGACCAACATGGGCCTGATGCTAATTTGGTGCCTGGCAGACCAGCACAGCCACAAATGTCCCAAGAAATTAATTTAGCCTTTTATTCAGCAACTCCCAGTCTGTACAGTGGTGATTAGCACAACTGCCTTCCCTCGGAGGACTTTTTGCAAGGATAAATACATCGGAGTTGGAGGTGTTAGGACTCAAAAACTGAGATAAATACACCCTGAGAGACCCAGACAAGTGCTGCATGGGAATGTCTGGCATGAAGTAACCTTGAGCATGTCCTCATCAGTGATGCAGAAAGCCCTGTGAAGCAGAGACTTCGACTCTGTGGACATTTCCCAGTGTTTACAAGGCTCAGCCTTTGCTGCACTTCTGGTATCTGCATCTCTGCAGTGTAGTCTGATCAGGAGGGGGAAAAACTGGCTGGGATTTACATATCTCTTGTTTTCATTGGGATATTAAAAACAAGTTCAGAGCCCAGAGCTGTGACATCTGTGACAGAAACAGCCCAGGCCCTCCCCTCCAGCCTCCCTTTGCTAAGACAGAGGTGTTGCATCTCTGGGGGTGGCTGTTCCCAGAGTAGGAAGGTTAAAAGAAGGGCTTTACCCACATCCTCTTCTGGGAGTTTGAACTGCCACAGGAGATGACTCTGGGGGTCTCCATAAGCCCAGAGACACACTGAGAGAGCACCCAAAGGCTCCTGGATGGGGCAGATGCCCAGGAGGTACCAGGGAGGGGGTCTGGGCAGCCCTTGCTGTCTTAGCTGAGCCAACTCAACCTCCTTGTACTGGGAGGAAACTTTTGGTGAAGTGAGGTACACTGCAAATACCAGCAGATTTTAATTTACACTGCTGGGCAGAGCACAGTTCTCTGTCTGGCTTGTTCCCCCCTCCCAGTCTGCTGCAGCCACCCATCCTCTGAGTGCCCTTGCTGAGCCCAGGCAGAGCTGGGATCCCTGGGTCTGCCCTGGCACAAAATTCCTGCAGGAACTGGAGGAGGAATATGCCAGGTCTGGGCAGAGCCTCACTCTGCAATGCACAGCAAGGTGCTCAAAAGTGACCTGAGAGACTGCCTGAGGAGCTAAAACACCTCCCCATGAGGGCAGGATGTGTCCCTGTGTTTGGGATGTGTCTCTGTGTTTGGGATCTGTCCCTGTGTTTGGGATGTGTCTCTGTGTTTGGGATGTGTCCCTGTGTTTGGGATGTGTCTTTGTGCTTGGGATCTGTCCCTGTGCTTGGGATCTGTCCCTGACAGCATGCACATCTTGTTTAAGAGCCCTGCAAAGGAGCTTTCCCAAAGAGAAGGCTGAGATGTCAGGAAGGAAAACCCCTAATTCCAGGCTTGCAGTTTGCTTGAACTTGCTCTGAACTTCATAAATAGAGGACACTTGACATGATATTCATTTACAGTAAGTTTATTTTTCAGTGCATTACATGAAAGGTCTTTGGTATTTGTGGGTCCTTGAATACTGTTCCCACTCCGCTCCGTAAGAAAATGCTGAATACAAAACATTCCATATACAGTAACAAACCCCATAGCAAATAAAGAGAAATAGATATTTTGAACAATAACATAGCAATATGAAAACAGATAAGTAACCATGCAAGAGGTGGAACAAACAGGTTGTGTTTACAACAAACATTAAAGCCTGCCATAAATGAGTTCATCCTGTCAGACGAGATTTATTCTTGTTCTAAGTTAAGAAATTACACATGATTGGAAGATACTGCCTATGGCTGCCCTATAAAAGACCAAATGGTTGTAAAGCTGATCCCCAGGAGAGAAGCCAGGACCATTGGCACACATATGAAACACACTGATATAAATAAAAAAGGTACTGTGTAAAATGACTGCTGAAGAAGTTACCATTTCCTTCTGTGGCTGGGAATGTGCCTCGTGAACAATTATAGCACCTTTTAATCCCTTGGTTTCACAGGAAACCAAGAAATCACAGAGACTCTGAGTAGTTTAACCCCTACACCCCCAGTGGAATGTCATCTTGAGTCAGATAGAAGGTGTAAACGTGGAGGAGGATGGGTTTCCACTCATTGCATCAGGAGGGAATTCCAGAAGCTGATTTTCTTTGGAAGCCTTTGTCACAGTGCTCAGGGTCCCACATGACAACAGCTCATGGCAGACACTGGAGCAGAGCCCACACAGCACCAGCACATGCTGCTCCAGGGCTGGGTCTGATTTGTAAGGCCTGTTCCTTTGAAAGTTGATGCCAAAATGACTGTGGAGTTTGGTGGGAGCAGGTGAGGGCTCTTCTCTCTAGTTAATTCCTAGTTCCCTGGGTTGCTATCAATTCCTTACAATAAGTGCAAATTAGACCCTCTGGAGAGGAGCATGCCCTGCCTCCCAGGAGTTCCAGGTTGCTGGTGAACATGAGGGTGCATGGCTTGCAAAGGGTTTTGGTTGTGCAATGTGCTGCTTCTGGTTAGCTCAGGGCAAGGAAAACACTACTACTACCAGAGCTGAGCCAAGTCAAAAACACACTGGAGCTCAAACAAACATCAAGAACTTCAAAAAAGTCTTAGGAGAAAAAAAAAAAAAAAAAAAGAAAAAGAAAGAACACACTATGGTATTGCACAGTATGTATGTAAGATAAAGCACTAAACATTTCAATTAAAATATATTTCTAAATGAGCACGCATTCAAAATAAATCCCCTAAGTTACATAGACATGGCAAGAAGCATTATATGCCCTGGCTGAAATGAACCTCAGGATCCTGCCCATGATGGAGAATGTGGTGGGAGTGGTTTGCTTGGTCATCAGTATCATCAATGTCAGTGTGTGAGGCTGTGCTCACCTTTAAATGTAATTAAACTGGGGTGGCACAACAGTGTGGTCCAGTCCTCGTGTGAGTGGAGAGGAATGAAACCCCAGCAGAGAGAGAAAGTCCACCTGGTGTAATCCTGCTGTCCCCCATTTAAAGATACAGTACCTCATCAGAGAGATGGGGCTAAACAAAGCAAGGAGAAAAAGTTACATAGCTCATAGTATCAATAATTAAAGTGGTTTCAACCCAAACCTGAACAGCCTTCTGACAATTGACTTGGCAGGATTAATTGCAAACAACTTCCATTAAATTTTCCTTTCATCTTGTCAGTAATTTGTTGTAAATAATGTAAAATTCCAAATCCGTGTCAGTATGAATACCTCAGCAATGTGAGTGACTAAAGCATTAGCACTCGCCAAGTTCATGCAATAGCTTTGAATTCAGAAGACAAACTTGGAGAAAGAAAGATTTCTCTTCCAGTTCAGTGTGAAGCCTCTGAAATGCCAGGGAAGTAAAAGTGGCCTCATTGTATTCCCTCTTCCCCAAATTCAGCCCTGTAGCTACAGGACCAGTGAAACTGAATTTCCCCATTTCCTTTTCTAAAGATTGCTTTGGTTGGGTTTGGTTCCTGAAGCTGCCATGAGGACAGATTGTTCCTGTGGCCTCGACTACAGCTGGCACCAGCCTGCCCAGTGCACGAGTTTAGACTGAACTGAGATTTCTCCTCACTCCTCAGGCCTGATTTTCCAACACTAACTGGCTGATTTATCTCCTGGAGGCCACCAGTGGGGTCTTGGAGTGCCCATGTGATCCAGACCAAGATGGTCCCAATTCACCACAGAGGCAACCAAGTACTTCTCAACTCCTGCACAGGAGTCAGCCTGCAAATGAGGAAACATCCTTTTTTTTGGACATTTAATTCTTAGATGGAATGATTATTCCAAGAATGTTCCCATGGCTGAATCTTGCTTGGCTGGCCACAAACAGAGCTCTTGCCCTGCCAGTAGTGGAAAGAGGGACTTGGGCTCTTCGAGCACCACAGACCTCCTCAGAGTTAATGCTGGGTTTAGAGTTAGTGCTGGGGATGAAACTAAGATGCATTCAGAGAGGCTTTATTTCCTTCTCCCACAGGGATTGCAAATACAGGATGGCTCCTTGAGCTCAGGAACCTGCTGGACTTGAGTTCTACTCATTTTCTTGCCTCTCTACACCACAGTCCAGCTGTAACTCAAGAGTGCAGCCAGGCACCTCCCCAGACTCCTGCAAAGCTCTGGGCTTGTTTCTTGGCAAATTCAATCATTCAGAAGTAAAACCTGAACCAGGTGGGCTGAACGAGCCCCACAGCTGGCACTGGCCAAGCAGGGGGAGGATGCAAAAGCAGGGCAGGGACTTGCATCCCTGCTGCCTCCAGCACAGCTGGTTGTTATTCAGCTGCCCAGGAGTAAAAGCAAGGTTCTGGTGCTTGCCCAGCATCAGCTTATGCCATTTCACCTGCCTGGGGATGGCTGGATTTCTGAAGAGCAGGGCCAAGTAAGGCATGGTGGGTTCAGCCATCCTGAAGGAGCCTGTAACCTGCTCATTTGTGGAAACGCCAGGCTCTTCAGAGGAAGAACTGGGATTGGGTGTCTCTGTTGGTAGCACTGCCATGTTTACAGTGTATGTGGGCAGTCAATTTAATGTGTGGCTAATGCTGGGCTGGCAGAGCTCCTCCATTTTTAGCCTCATTTCCAGAGGTCTTTGCCTTGGGAAGATCACTTGGGGTGCTGACACAGGGACTGCAGAGTGTTTTCTTTGGAAAGCCTCTGATAGAAACACTGCAGCAGTGCAGCCCAGCCTGCTCACACAGCTGTGTTCTGCACAGGAACCAGACACAGAGGGGCCATAACACAAGTCAATTTGTTCACTTTTGTCCTGGGCTGAATTTGAGAACTGTCAGAATGTGGGAATTAAAAAGTAAAACATAGTCCAGTCAGTTTTGTTGATTAAATTCCCCCTTCTAACAAAAATCACTGACTACATGAATGACATCAGTTTGTCTGACGTGGTTAGCACAGCAGGTGGAGTGATTCATTTGTCACTGAAGGGCAGGTTCAACTTCTTAAACCTGGAAGCTGGTACTGCCCCTAAAATAACCAGTTATTGCAAAAAGTAAAATGACTCTGTACTTAACTCCCAGTGCAAGATAAGCTCTTGACAAGACTCTAATTCCCTAGGCTGTGGTTTGCTCCTACACTGTCTCCAGATCCAAATGGTGAGGAGTTACTCACAAGATTAAAACAAAACACTGTGAAAACATTTTTCCTGATTGCTGTAGGATTAATAAACTATTGCAAAATATCCTTTTCTGTGAATAGCTACTGCCACCACTTAAACTAATTATCTCTGGATGTATGCACAAGCTGAACACAGTATGGGAAAATTCTTGCACAATTCCATCATATCTCAAGCAAACTGCTCTATGTTTTCACAGAAATAGTCTAAACTCTCTGACCCAATGTTTCCATGAACATTTGCATCAAAAGTCCTTGTTTAGCCAACCACAAATAGAATAATGTCCCTCATATGCAATTAGCAACATGAAAAGCCAGGGTTTTGTTGCTAAAGTCCGGAGAGCCACCTGAATTTTAAGAGTAATACTTGTAAATGTACTTTGTATTCTAATTTGTTCTTTGCTTAAAAGAAATCCTTGCAGGTCATGCTTTCGTGGCCTGTGGAAGTTGCACCTGGAAGTTAGTGTGACACCAACACAGGAAATAAAAGCAGATGCCTCCAACTGCAGCAATGGACAAGGCTTGGCTTGGCTTTGGCTCTGGGTGGGATGGATGGGCTTGGCCAGTTAAGCAGAGCTTTACTGAGTGTCTGTCAAGGTCAGTGAGAGAACAAGGGCAGGGTTAAACCCTCGAGGCACAGCCAGGAGGTGTCACTCCTGTAGGCAGCTGCTGAAACACCTGACAACTGCTATTCCAAAGGCAAAACAACAAAATCAAGGAAAATATTCTCAAAACCCTCTCTGAGCTATGGATAAGTCATTCCCTGCAACCAGGGCTCAGTATTGGCCAGGGAAGGAAACCCAGCCACCAACACTGCAGCCTCCCACCCACTTCATCTGCAGGGTGCAATTAAGCACTGGGTACTGTATCTTTAACTGCAGAACAGGCAGGGAGGACACAAAGATGCTCCTACTTCATCCGGTGGCTTCTCCTTCTGGCTTCACCATCATCCAGCAGGGAAGAGAGGAGCTGGTGGGCCTGGGGCTGCCGGGGTCCTCCTCGCTTGATCTTGATGCTGGTTCTCAGGGGGGAGCCCGGGATCACATCCTGTCCAGAGCCTGGCTCAATGGAAGACAAAGAGTCTGTAAGGAGAGAAAGTCATGGGAGAGCACTATTTAAAAGGGGAGGCTGAGGAAGACACTCATGGGCCCTTCTGAGTGGTTCCTCTTCTGAGAGCAGTGTGCTCCCTCCTGTTTGCTCTCCAGGCAGGAAGCAGCTTTGGAGCTACAGCTTTGCTGCCATCACACTTCTCCTGCATTAGATGTTTCCCCTCTGCTCTGCCTCAGCTCTTTGGGGTAAGTGCTCCTACTGCAGGGCCTGTTTTCCTTTGTAGTTCCATTTCTAAAGTGCTGTTCTTTTATTAATTATGAATTTACTTGGGCTGCAGCAACTATTCAGCACTGCCCACAGACTCCTGGTGTTGGAGGATGAGCTGGTGGGCAGTGGGCAGTGATGCTTTTAGGGTTTAAGTACCATTTCACTCCTAGTAAAGGACATTTGGAGACACTGAAAGGATTGAATGGAAGGACTGACCCACCCTGGGCTGCAGCCAAATCAGCAGTAATGCTGGGGATGGCTGGTGGCTGTCCCTGCTCCCAGAGCACCTCCAGGTAACAACCTCCTGCTCTTCCCTCAGCTAAACAAATTAAACATGCACTGCTCTGGGCCACTCTTCAGCAGCAGATCCTGGTGGCTTGATCTGCCTCATCATTTCCAATGCCCCAGTTTCTTCTTCCTTCTGCCTCCAGAGCTGGATGTTTGTGTTTCCCTGCCAGGAGCCCAATCTGCCACCCTTGGTTTGATCCCACCAGGCAGTGTTTCTGTTTCCAGTGAGATTTTGGCTGCTGGAGGATTTGGGCTCTGTCTGCTGGCACCAAACCCTGCCAAACAATTTGGGCTTTGCTGTGTCCTGCTGGGCTGCTCTCTGCAGCTTCCAGGCCAGGTCAGCTCCAGCTGCCCTCCCAGTGCATAGGAGAGGTTTGTTTGCTGGGATGTTTTGCCTTGTTGCTTGGGTGGCTGTGGTTTTGGAAACCATGCTCAGTGGGAAATTTTTTGGGAAAATGAGAGCATGGGATTGGCATTTCTGAGTGGGGTTTTAAAACTGGGCTGCCCCAGGACTTGTGGTCAAATCCTTAACACCTACACTGGGAACATGACCAGACAGTTGGTGCTGGGTGATTTAAACCTCTGTGGTGCCTTTCAGTCCAGGGAGGTCTGTGCTCAAGGAAAATATTTTCTGTTATTTAATGTCTTTTTCTCTTTTTTGTTGAGGCCTTTTTAACCATATACACAAAGATGAACATAATTGCACAAGGAAAATAGGCCTTACTTTCCAAGTTCCCTTTCTAAACAGTATTTTTTTAGGGCCTAAAATATGTGTGAAGTGAAAGAATGGAACTATTTCAAAAGCCCAGAGTAGGAATACAATTATCAACACTTATTGGACAAAAAAAACCCCTAAAGTCATGCAATATAGGTGTTTAAATATGACCTATCCACAGTGCACAATTAAAAAACTTCCATTTTTTTGCTGATGCAGTTACACTGGTATAGAAGTGCAGATGGGTGTAAATAACTCATCTTCATCCCAAGCAGTAACAGATCAATACAAATGGTTTGCTGAAATGACTGTTTCAAAATAACACCAGCACATGCCTTGTTGCTGCTGTATTTCCAAAGAGGATGTGAAAAATAGCTAAATCAGGCAGTTCTGCTGGGGCAAGGCTGCGTGAACCCCAGTCCCAGGGTCTACAGAAGATTCCCAAGAACGTGGCTTTTTGCTTTATACCACTATAAGTGAAGGTACAAAGTAAAAGCCAAAGGAGGCCCAGACCCTGGCTTTTGTAAATACCCTGTTCTATTGGACTCATCCAGGGAACCCCCCTTTCCCTCTTCCCTGGAGATGATCCCAGCTGGCATGGGCTGCTGCCTAGGAAATCAAGTGGGCACCTCCCTGGTACCTCCAGGGTACCAGCTCAAAGCACAGCAGCATAAAAAAAATATATATTTCTACCCTTGGAATGAAAATGAGAAGCGAAGCAGGATTAGTGCAGAGGTAAGGTCAGGGTGAGTGTGGTTGAATCATGGGGTTGTGATTCAGGGTTTCCCAAAAATCTTACGCTGTTGCTGCCTATTGCTTTTGGAAATAGCATTGAGGCCTCCAAGGGCACGAGGCCACTGAGCAGAGCAGAGCAGAGCAGAGCAGAGCAGAGCAGAGCAGAGCAGGCTCCAGCAGCCATGCCCTGGCACTGGAAGGGTCCAGCAGCAATTCCATCCCAGCACTGCTGGCCCCAGACAGGGCTGGGATCCCAAGGTGCTGCCTGAAGTGCTTTATTACTGTGCAGTGAGGCACTGTCAGGACTGCTGGGCATTTTAGCTACTCAGCATTTCCATAGCTTAAATCAATATCCAAAGGCCACATCCCAATAAAAGTGGATGCTGATCTGAGGGGAGGTGTGAGCTGGGCTCACAAGCAAGGCCAGGAATGAGGTTCCACGTGTCAAGGACAGAAAAGTGCTTTGGGACTTGCTCAGTGCCATGGAACAGGTTTGCTGCTCACAGGCTGGGATAGCAGAGGCAAACATTTTGCCTCTAACTGTGTTTCTGAAAGGGGAGAAATTGGCATCAGATCAGGCTTTGGCAGCTGTGAGAGAATTGATCCTCAGCTAGCCCAGAAGGAGCAGTGTGGCAATAACCAACTCCTGTGACAATAACCAACACCATCCTGTGGCTAAGGGAAGAGAACATTCTTTAAGGGATGATGTACACACGTGCCAGTGATGGGAGCCAACAGCCAACAGCCTCAAGAGATCACAAAAATCTATCTGAATATAAAACATTTAAACTCTGCTTAAATCTGACTGTGAAAATAGGTTTCATGTAAGTTATGATCACAAAATGTTCAGGGATCACTGATTTTCAGGGTGACATGGCAGCACTGTCTGGGCTTTCTCTGCAAACCTGGTGCTGCATAAAGCAAGGGCCTCAGTGGTGTTCGAGTCACTTGGAAGATGCTGTTAACAGGATTAAATGATCTGGCCTAAAGACTTGAACAAGCAGCTCTGTGGGAAGCTGGTGGATGATCTGTGCCACATGGCTTGAGCTGCTGCTCATGACTTGGCTGCCTGAACTGTAACAAAAATCACTGTAAGGATCATTTCACCTGCTACTGGAAAGCCAGAGGAAGTAGTACAGCTGCTGGAACTCAACAGTTCTAAGCACCCCTAAGTCATGGTACCTAGTTTTGAAAATGGGGCTTGAACAGACACCAGAGAGCTCAGGAGAGTGGGAGGATGTTTAACCATCAAACCTGAGCAGAGCCCCTGGTTCCCTAGAGAAGAAAACCTTAGCAGTGCTTACCATGAATTCCTATCATGTGCTCAAGAATTAATACTCTCTCAGCTAAAATCTTCAGAGCCTCTCGAAGCTGTTGGACACCTTCCCCCTGCAAGAAAGAAAACAAAACTAACATTGGAATGTGAGGCAGAATAGGCTTCTTGTCCATAATGTCGCTTTCATAGCAGCAAACCCTGTAGTGTGGATGTTTAAAAATGAAAAGATGCAAAAGAGGAGATAACCTAAGTAGGAGTGCAGGAGAAATCCCTGTTCAAAGAGCTCCTCACGTACACTCAGGCTGTAGTTTGTTGTCCTTGTCACCTTAGGTGTGGGCTTGAAGGGCCAAAGAGATGTTGGGAAGTATTTCAGGGACTGAGAGCAGAGATGTGAGAACTCCAATGCTCTGCACATGCAGTGTGATCTCTTCTGGGAGTCTGTCCCTCAGCAGCTGGGAGGGACAATAGGGAAGTAATTCCCAACCAGTTCCATGTGACAGAACAACCTCTGGGGACTGAGGTGTTCAAGAACATGGTGACAACATGGCCAAGGGAACCTCACAGACCAGGATTTCTGGCACACATTCAATTCAAACCCAAGGCACACTTGCTCTGCACATTTAACTGTGGGCTCACCCTCTGCCCCCCCCAAACCCACCTGTCAAAGGGAATATGGCTGAAGGACAGCAAAGTGACAAAACCAAAAGCAAAATAGTAGAAATACATCCTTACATCAGCACCTTTGTCACCTTCCTCACCCTTCTTGCCTGGTTCACCCTAAAACAAAGGAAGGAAACTGGGTTACATGTGGCTGAGGAGCCTTCCAGGATTCCTTGGATCCCTCCCCACCAAAAGAGCAAGTTAAAGAAGCATTTCACCAGCAGAAATCACATGGACCTTCATGCCAAGGGCCAAAGTGCTCTCCTGAGCTTTGCCCTGGCTCCTGTCAGCTTCCCAGGAGGTCACCACCACTTCCAACACAAATGAACTTGTCCAGGAGTGGCCAAGCTGCAGGAGGAGCCACCTGCCATGGCCTGGGTCCCAGCAAGGCCATGAACATCTCACTGGGCTCTCAATGAACAACACTGTATGCTAAAGCACAGATAAATTGCTCCTTTCCCCCAGACATGCATGTTTTCATATTGATATAGAACAGAAAACCCCTCCATTCTGCTTTCATTAATTAGTCACATCACTTTCTGCCTCTGAAGATGCTCATGAAGCTTTTCTTGAACAAAGATCTCTCTGTGCTGTGAACACTGCTCTCATGTTTCCCCCCAGCCAGGAAGTTCATGCACTTTCTGAAGAGCAGATGACAGGCAGAGATTAAACCACTCTAAGCTAAACACAAAACATAATTAACAATCTAAAATAGAGTGGAAAGGCTTGGGCTCCTCAAACTTGTTGGACATCCCTGAGACATTTGCAAAGCAGAGGTGAGCACAGGAGGAAGGACCAAACAAAAGGCTGTGTGAATTTTAGGAAATGATGAGGTGGAACCAAGGAAGAGAGATGAGACCCCTCCCAGAGGCTCTGGGGCTTCTCTGGAAAAGAAAAAAACCCAATTTTCTCCACTAGATCTCTGTCAGCCAACCTTCATCACCATTGGTTTGTTTCCAATGGCCATATGTGCAGACATATCCTCTGTGCATCTGTTCAGGCATTGCCAAAAATCATTTGGAGACATCTCTTAACCTCAATACAGGGTTTCAAGCTCAGCTTGGCCAGCTGAGGTGCAGGAGGGAGTTGTGAGCAGCTGATGGACTTTGAGCTGTTTAACTGTGCCCACCTTTGGGCTCTGGTGGTGCCAGGAGCTCCTGTGTGTGCCCAGCTCTGGCCAGGGGGATCTGCAGGCTCAGCACAGCTCCCCTGATGCCCCCTGGTCACGTCAGCACCGTGCTTTACACCAGGGCATGTTTCATTTGCAGAGGGATTCTTTAAGGTGAGAGTATCTATGGAACAAATGTCTGAGCTGGAGCCAGCAGAGCTCAGCTCTGAAGCAGCTCCAGGCCAGCCAGTGGCACCTACAGTGCCAGGCACCAACCCCACCTGAGCCTGGCACCCACCCAGGAGTGCAGCACTTACAGGCAGTCCCTTAATGCCCCTCTCTCCAGGCAGACCTGCTTGCCCCTGTTGGAAATAAAGGCAGTGTCATTAGAAGATCCTTTGCCACTTGACAAGAGCACAGTGTAATTTTTACTAGTGGAATTAAGATGGCTTAATGAAAAAACCTTACACTTGGGATAATGTGTAAAAAAAAAAATTCCTCTCCCTTGACATTATCACTTAGAGACAGCAAAAGGGGGTTATGGTTTTCTGTCAAGTATCAGCTCCAAATCCCATCAGGCTCTGGAGGAGCTGGGTTGGATACAGAGCTCCTGAGCTCAGTGCCCCCTCTGTAAGACGATTAGCAGGTTTTTTGAACTTTCCAGCAGTCAGTTACATTATACCAGGAAGGAATTTGGCTGGAGATTTGTTCCTTACAAAGACACTGCATTCTTCTCTCTGGTAGAAGTGATGGGCTGCTGCTGCCCCAGCCAGAACAGAGCCCAGGACTCCCACCAAGCACTGATTTAATCTGCTCCTGCTCCACACACCCCACAGCTCCTGATCAAAACATAGGTACAATATTTTGGTTGGTTTGTTTCTTTCTCCTGCTGTGCTAATTTTCACATTGTTCTCAGTGAGGGGTTTTTGTTCTTTTTTTTAATTTTTTTTTTTTTTTCTTTAAGAGAAACAGTTTGAACTAGTATGTGTTGGTTTGGGGCAGGATGAAATACTGTTGAACTGCACATTTTTCCCCCTGTTTTCCTCCACAGTGTTCCCATGCTGGAGCAGCTGGGGCAGGGCAAAATCCCTGACCAGGAGAGCAGTTACAGGTTATTTAGTGAGAAAGCAGGAGCTTGGGAAGAAGAGGCAAAATGTAAAAGCATTTATAGAAATCCATTAATGAAACAGCCACCTATTTCCCCTGGCTCTTCTCCTGTAAACATACACAGCAACAAACCAATCCTTTTTCCCCCCTAAAAAACCTACATAGATGGTGACAGATTTCTGCAGTGGAAGAGGAGAGCTGCTGGGTTTGTGTCCATCAAATTTGTATAAAACCAAGGGGCACCTACAGAACATTCCCATGGAATGAATACCTATGGAATGCCTTGCCAGCAGCAGCAAAAGGCCCCTATGGACAAGGAGAGCTCTGGGAGAAAGGCCCAGTCTGTCAGGTGCTCCCATTATCTTCAAAGGGAAATACTTGGATTCTGCACTGGAGGGAGCAAAGCTCATGAAAAAGCACAGGCAGGAGGAAAAATCTCAGAGAGGAGCACAACAACAGCCTGAAAATACATAAACAGCCTGTGCTCCATGTCCAGGAGGAACAGAAAGGATGTTATCAGCTTAAAGGGGATCAAAGGATATTTAGGCTGGATGTTGGCAATATCTTTTATCCCAGGCCTCCCTGGCTGTTGCTCTGAAGAGTGCCTGGAGATGCTGGGGAGCCTCCCTGGCTGGCAGTGCTTGGGATGAGCAGAGGCTGAGCGTGAGCAGCACACAGAGCTGAGCCATCCAGGGGCTGTGCTCTGACTGCTGCAGGTCTCTCCCACATCTGCTCTCTCCAAGATTAAGCAGGAAGAATGTATAACATTTTCTCAAATCTCAGTAGATGTTGTAAAACCTCCCCCTCCTCTGCTTTTCTTTGCAGCTGCACAGCTCCTCTGCTCGAGCCCTCATTTTTATCCACCAAACCCAAAATTGCAGCATGTAGTTGTCAAAACCAGCATTCAAAGCCACACTCACAAAAGACAAAAAGCACACAGAGCATCCTACAGAAATTCTAACAGAAAAAGCTGTCAGCTTCACTTTCCACACTATCAGGAAATACAGGGTTTTTTTTCTATTTATCAAGATTATTTCGATATTTGAAAATCTCATTTGTCCCAAACCTAAGAGGAGAGTTACAATTCTAAATCCTTAGCAAGGAGGGAAAAAAACCAAATTCTAAGGGATCTATCAGGAGTGAATGGACACAATGGAACAAGATTTTGTTTCAAAACAAGTGTAGTAGTAATATGTAGTAGCAATATGGTATATTAGTATTAATATTAGTAATATGGTCGACCACAAACTACAGCAAAATGTTAAATAAATCATTGAGGAAGAGTTTTATCAGTTTCCTGGATGGAAATGTGACACTTTGTCACACACCATGCCCTTCTATTTTTTTTAGCTGAAAATAAAGATTGAATGGCAATGAGAGGCAGTGGGTAATCTGTGCATCCATCTCATCAGTTCAGGTTTTGCTCTCTACCAGAATCTTGAATTCTAGTCCCAGAAGTCCAGCAGTCTGCAATCTTTTTGTAAAGCCAAGTCATGTCCAAACTGGCTGAGCTGCACAAGGAAAGTGTCACAAAAAATGACCAACAGTCACTCTGTCTTTCAGGGAAGTGCAAGTGATTTCTTACATAAGAACAGGACCAAGCACCCAAACCCAAACTATAACAGAGATTTCCAAAGGCAGATGTGCCCCACCCTCAGATATCTGCTGCTCCTGACTCCTCAGGAGGGGTGAAACAAGCACCTTGCACAGTCTGGACAGAGGAGCAGTTTGTCTGCTGCTGGTTATTCCCAGGAATTTGAGAAGTCAGCACACTGGAGTTCACTGATGTGCATTTCCCTGTCCTGGCTCCTTCAGGCATCCCTCTGGTCTGCTGGATTGGAAGGGGAGCAGGAATGCAGAGGAGGCTCTGTCATGGGGGAATCACACACCTGCAGCCCCCATTCACCCCCATCTGTGGCACAGGAAAATGGCACTTGGAAGGAAAGGGAGCTTGTCTCCCACAGCTGTGGCACTGCAGCCACCACTGCAGCCATGCAGACATCCACCACTGCAGAGCTCCCAACCAATGTTTTCCTCCTTGTCTCTGTCCCCTCCTTTGGCTCTCTCCACAATGGGGTCTCAGTGGCTCTCCACAGCCCATGGTGCCCATTTCAGACCTAAGGGCTGATGATCCTGTTCCACCCACTCCACTCCCAAGTGATTTTGTGCTCCTAGACTCACCCAGAGATGTCAAAGACCATGACCTTTTGGCAATTCAGCTGGACAGAAGCAGCCAAAGGCCCAAATGCCCCTTTCAAACCCTTCCCAGTGCTTGAATGCTGGGCTGGGAATCTGACACATTTATACCCTTGTTAGACATTTCTCTGGTAGCTCCTAAACTTCACCAGTTTGGAAATAACATTCAAACAGACTTTTTGTTCTCTATTTAGTTATCAGCGCTGGGCAACCCACTAAGGACTGAGGCACATAAACATTAAGAACATGACTTCAGTATTCCAAATATGTTAAGAACATCATTAGACCCAGGGAATGACTTTGGTTCAGGAAAACCTGGTGAGTTTTTAAAGCCTTAGTGCCACAGAAGGAAGAGTTCAGTCAGACCTCTCAAAACACTCCAAACTAAACAGCTTTGGCTCGTGGAGGAAAGTTGGTCTCCACAGCCTTTATACACCATGTCTTTGCTACCTCTTTGGGGTAGCAAATCTAAGTTAGCAAATCTGCTAATCTCTTTGGGAAATACCTGACTTTGCAAGGAATTCAACTCTTTCTCTGTACAGGAAACCCTCATCTTGGTTCCTGCAGAAACGCCAGAAACTCTGCATTTAAAGTTGGTGGTGTCTGTAGCTCCACTGAGTCTGTGAGACCTGTGCTGTGTATAATTCCACAGCCCCCAAATGCTGTGGGAATCTCCCTGTGCCTGCAAAACCTTACTCTCTCTCCTCGGTCTCCTTTGGATCCTTTTGGTCCAGGCTGTCCTGGAGATCCTGGCAAGCCCTAGAAGAGATGCAGAATGAGAAGGAATTAATTTCTACTGTGCAACCTTTGTGTAGGTGTAGTGAATACATTTCCCAGTGATCCTCAACTCCTGAAAACCTCATACACCCATTAAGCAATTGGGCTGGATTCTCTTTTTCCCTCAAGCAAATACAACAGGAGCTCTGTTTGCAGATATCCCAAGCCCTGTACTTTCTGCAGAACCCTCTATTTGGGTCTTTTAATGCACTGCAGGCCCCTGATGTAACATTTTTTCAGGGTCAGTATGACAGGACAGTTCTTGTTCTCAGTTACCAAGAAGAAATTAATATACAGGTAGTATGCTTAGCTTAAAAATCCCCACTGCTTCCCCCTACTTCTTAATTGCCTCAGTGGGTGGCAGGAGCAAGCACACATACCTGAAATTAATTGGATTTTGTAGTGGAAATTATTTTGAAGCTATTCACTCACCCTAATAAACAATTTTGAAATTAAGCCCAATCTCTGCTAATAATTTTACTCCCTGGGTTGAACAAATCTATAAAGCAGTCACCAATGGCTAAGAAGGGCACAGTCTCCAGATTTCTACTAATTGAACTGCTATGCAGAAATCGATCCAAATTCTTAACTTACCCACCCAGAGAAGCCACAGTTATTAACCAGACCAAGAGAGAACAATATTGTTTGTTTATATTCAGCCTGTCAGCTCTCCTTCTCCCCACAGCTATGTACAAGATGCTTTTTTTTTTCACCTCAAGTGTCTTGCACGTTGTCTTGGAGGCTGCAGAAGTGAGTCTGGAGCTCCCCTCCAGGCCACAGGGGATTTAAGCCAGCCTGGTTAGCCCTGGTTTAGGGCTAAGCCAGGTTGGTTTAGCCCCCCAGATCCCCACATCAGCACCCAGAGAAATGGGTTTTCTAGGCCCAGAGAAAGGAGCATTGCTGTGAGGAGCTCAGTGTCTGTGAAGTGGCCCAGGGAGGTGGCACACATGTGATTTAAAGTGCAAATGGGGAGCCCTCTCCCATTTCAGCTGGGAGCCAGCAGTGCTCACCAGCAGCACATTGCTCCCTGCCTGCAGCCAGCCCCACCAGCTCAGCTGAGCTCCCCACCAAGGATTCAGAGACTTAGGCCTGGCTTAGGAGCTTCCCTGGGGCTGCCAAACCCTGAGGTAGGGCACAGACCAGGCTTGGCCCCATGTCAAACATGCAGCATGGACAAAATCCAAGTGTCCATAAGCATCCTTTGCTCCTGACAGCTCTCAGCAGTGTGTGCTGAGACAGGGATGCTCAAGAACACTGAATTCCACAGTGCAAAAATAAAAGACTTACAGTGTGTGCTGCGTGTCAAAAAGCCAGACTCTGCTGCAGAATCTACTTATGAATTGTGAATTACCTTATATTTAATGATGTTAAACTGCATCTGTCATTTGGCTGCCAAATCTCTCACTGTGTTTGTATCTATCTGGAGTTTCTCATTGTTCTCCAGAGTATTTCCTAATTGAAAGGATTCTGCTACACTGGCAAACTTTCCCTAACCTGTTGTTCATTGCTTCTTCAAAGTGGTTAATAAACACATAAGGAAAATCTTCTCTATTTTCAGCTCCAAACCTTCTCTTATCAGATCTGAGTTACATCCCTCTATAAAGTTACTTAACCTTTCTCTGTGCTTTCCAGTCATGTGGGATTCCTTTGAAAAATTTGATGCTGCTGCTTTACCTCCACATTAAGCAATATTCTTCCCAAAACTGAGTCCCTTTGTATCAGCCAACCACAGTTTGGAGTAGTTTGGCAGTTCCCTATTAATGACTTCACTTCTTTCCATTTAATCAGCTTTTTCCATCCATGTGAGTACTGTGCCCTTCTTCTACCATAAATTCTTTGCAGTGAGTTTTTCCCACTCCATTATTATCTCCCCACTCCACAATGTTTGTATCAATAAATAATCAAACTGATGTGAATTTGTGATATTTTTCTTGAACAGAAAGTGCTATGTCTGGAAAAGTAGGCTTAACACGTTCACTCTGGTGAAATGGTGAATTCCCATTGATGCATTTTGTTCTTTTTATGCGTTCCACAGGAAATGCAGAGTTTTTTCTATCACTGTGTTAGTAAAGCCCATGTCAGATCCTTTGCATCAACTCAGGCCACAGTGAATTGTTTTGACACAGCAGCAGCACGATGTGTTGTTATGATTAAGGGAAACTCTGGGAAGTTCCCCGACCATTTCAACCTCCTAATCCAGAATGAGAAAAAGGAATTCAATCACAGAAAAAGGAATTAAATCACAGAATTTCACAGGGAACAAAACAGCAGATCTAAGATTACTCCCCCTCCTTGTGCATGGGATGATGCTTCACCCCGGACCCCCACTCTGCCCTTCACCCCAAAGCACCAAAGCACCTTACTTGTGATCCAGGGGCTCCAATGGGTCCTGGGGGCCCTTTGGGTCCTGAAGCACCTGGTGGCCCTGGTGGGAATCATAATTGGAGGCAATGTTAAGGAGACTTAGAAGGAAGAACCCTAAATTCCAAAGGCATGCACCTCCTTTCATGTTCTGCTGAGTCTCCCAGTGAGTGAGAACCCTTCATCAAACACTGGGTTACTGGACACCCCCATCCTGACAGAACACATCCCCATGCCCTAGGGGGATGTTAGAGCTCTGGGAGGGAAAAAATGGTGAAAATAGGCAGGAAGGATGTCATTTCCATTCCTTAAAATGCAACTTTTGAGAAAACTTAAACTAGATCCATGGAACAGCTCCATGAGAGCGAAGCACTGCAGGTGCTGGTCCTGAAACAGGCTCAGGTGGCAAGGGAAGCCCCAGGGCTGCTGCACTTGGTCTCTCTGGGATGTCAGAAAGCTGATGATGAACATGAAGGAGATGGAGTTTGGCCAGAGATAGGAGAGGCTGAGTGGGGCAAAGCAAAGCTCTCTCTTGGTCTTCACTCACTGCAGTGGCAATAAATTAATTTGAAATCTGTACCACAGGAGAGCTGCTTCCAGGGTGAGTTAAGCACCATCTAAACAGGTCAACTTGTCTCACACAGTCACTTACAGATTCATTCCTTTTGAAAAAATAATTATATCTCAACAGTAGCTGTTAAATTATACCTGCAGATTGGAGACAGGATATTTGCTTAGCCTGAACTTAGCAATACTCCTCTCTGCTTTAGTTGTCACAACCCTTGAGATGAAACAATGTGGACATTATACACAAAGTACAGCTGAATCAGCCTCAATCATTAATGCACCATACAAATGCTTAAGTCAAAGAATAAAGGAATTGAAGGATAAATGAAAGGCCCTCATAATGAAAGGAGAAGCCTTTTCTGCAACTAATGGGAGTTGACTCCTAAATATGCATCATACAGGGAAGTGCTGACGTTTGCAGGAATATTATCATTTAAGCCACTCATCAGCACAGAGAGAAGGCTTGTCACTGAATTTCAGTGACAGATTCTGGTGAATCTCAGAATTCATCTCAGATTCTGATTTCAGTTATACTGGTGAAAATCTGGAATTGCTCAAACTGGCTCTTCACAGACATCACAGAGCATCTGGGCCAGACCCTGCTTGGTGGAGCTGTGCAGGGACAGGACAGGTTTGCAGCAGGGGAGAAGAACTCTGCTCTCAGGAAGGAATCACTGGACAGCCCACTCTTAAAGACAGCTTTTAATTAACCCCTTTCTCAACGTGTAAAGGTAAAACAACAGATAAAAACCCAGTTACTTCTTGGCACCCTTCCAGTGAGGACCCCTCCCCTCCCCTGCAGGCACCCAGGGACCATCCACAGCCCACGGGCTGTGCCCATCCTCCCGCCCTGCAGCCCTGCAGCCCTGCAGCCCAGCCCTGCCAGCCCTGCCAGCCCCGCAGCCCAGCCCTGGCTGTCACCTGGTGGCCCCACGGGCCCCGGGGCTCCCCGCGGTCCGGGCAGTCCTGCCATGATGGTGTCGATGACGGTGGAGGCCAGCTGGGCTTCTCCATCTGCGGACAGAGCACAGTCAGTGTCCAGCCCAGCCGGGATCACAGCTAGACTCAAGCCTAGCTGGGATCTCAGTTAATGTCCAGCCCAGCCAGGATCACAGTTAATGTCCAGCCCAGCCAGGATCACAGTTAATGTCCAGCCCAGCCGGGATCACAGTTAATGTCCAGCCCAGCCAGGATCACAGTTAATGTCCAGCCCAGCCGGGATCACAGTTAATGTCCAGCCCAGCCGGGATCACAGTTAATGTCCAGCCCAGCCGGGATCTCAGGTAGACTCGAGCCCAGCCGGGATCTCAGCTAGACTCGAGCCCAGCCGGGATCTCAGCTAGACTCGAGCCCAGCCGGATCTCTCCAAAATCCTCTGGCGCCCGTTGCTGGCCGAGGGCCGGCGGTGCCGCAGGATGCCAAATCCGGGCTCCTGGAGCACCTGGCCTTTGCTCTCAAAGAGCTGCTGTGGAAGAGGTTTGACAGCGACTTCTGTGAGCCAGAGAGAAGGGTGATAAGAGGATCCATGTTTACCCCTGAAAGAATTTTCTACCAAGGTCGTTGACACAGAAACCAAGAAGGAAAGAAGGATAAATAAGAGAAACCTGCAGCTGCCTATTCCAATGAGCACTTTGTTTGTCTCTCGTGACCAATGAGTGAAATGCAAACTTACGAGTTTTGTAAGAATGTATAAAAAGCATGCATGCTATAATAAACACAGGTTTGAAGCCTTCTGAAAATGGAGTGTGGCTTTCTATTGTCTCTGTCTCAACTACGACAGGCTGTGACCCCTCATCCTGCAGAGCTGCTCCCCTCAGCCCTGAGAACCCCAGACAAGCTGTGCTTTCTCTCAAAACCTTGGTGTTTTATCCACCTGTATAATCCTGCCTGGAAATGACTGACCCCAAATTCGCCATCCCCACCACACACCTGGCTGGTGGCTGCCTGGCAAGTGGAGCAGGGGTGTGGGGCTCCCTCCTGCCTGGCACCAGGACCTGCTGAGCCTCCCTGGCAGCACAGCCCCCAGCCCAGCCAGCTCACCTGGGCAGGTGCTGCTGAGAGGGGCCCTGAGGATGCAGAAAAGCCCAGGGATGGTGTGCTCTGCCTCCTCCATGTGCTCAGGAAACTTCCCTGCCATTTAGGATTATTTTAGGTGTTCAACTGGGCAGGTTCACTGAGCTCTGGGACATGGAGAGAAATGGGAGTGGAGCAGGGAAGGGAAAGCTAGCAGCAGGAATTGGAGGAGTTTTGTGCTTTTGCACATCCTTCTCAGTTCTTTCCAGTAAGGACTAAAACCCAGCAGCCTGTAGCTGTCCATATCTTCCCTCAGCCTGGAGCCAATAGGTTTCTATTCAGCTGCCAGCTGAATAGAAACCCCACAACTATAAACAAAAAAGCAACCCTCAGTATTTAATGCGATGCCAAAACCATATTCAACAACCCTATTCCCTGTGGACCTGTACTGTGGCACACCTGTAATCTGGGGAGGTACCTGTATGGCAGCACCTTTCATCTGAGCACCCCACAACACTTTGGGACAGTTGTGGAAACCTGGGGCAAAAATTCAATGAACAAGCAAGGAAACCCCACATCCTGGTGCTACCAAGGCTTTCTGTCCTGACCCTTTGCTGGAGGACCAACTATAAATCTCCTGTTTGACCTGGATGAAGATGTTGGCTCCTGGTCACCAGGATGGCAAACCCTCTGAAAATCCCACATTTTCCACAGCTGGAGGCTGCCCTAAAGGAATAATGTCCACCTCCTCCTGCCCATGACCTCAAGCTTACTCATGTTTCCTTCCACCCATCCCTGTAAGTCATCACAGTAAAATTCAGGGGAACCCTGGGCAGGAAAAGGCTGGGAATGTCTCACTGCAAATGCCAAGTGACACCAGGAAGGTCAGAAGGGTGTTTGCTTACTCTGCAGAGTCCAGCCCAAAGGTCAGAAGGTGAACTCTCCAGAAATTTTAGCAGCCACACTGCAAAGCCTTCCCAGCTTCTGGAGTGTTGGCAATGATAGAGAGAACTTCCAAGGCAGATGTTTGAAAGCAGTTCCCAGGGGAAACTGTGCAATGGCTTTGACTGCCAAGGATGACAGGATACCTCTGCAATGCCTTCCTGGCAGCAGGACAGCACAAGAGCCAACCCAGATCCCTCTAAGAACCAATTTTGTGCCTAAACATGAATGCAAACAGGTATTTATTTGACTCCTCACAGCCCTGAAACAAAACAACTGAGACTCTCCTCATGTTCAGGAGGAAAGGTACCCCAGTGAAGTGTGTAATCCAATTAATTTGAGTTTTATTTGACCATGTCAAAATCCATCACAGCTTGGAAGTAAGACGAAATTGGGAAATGAGCATCAAACAGCAGTGAAGGCATTAACAGTTGCAGAGCCTTTTGTTTTTAAAGTGATCAACAAAATCAACTGCACATCCACTGAGAGGGGCAGAGGATGGACTGCAAACAACCAGGGTTTAATTTCTGCTGGAGGTAAGCCAGGGATAAGGATTTGGGTTACAAAACATTCCAGCTAAATGGCACATTATTACAATGACAGTTACTCCCACAAATCCACCCATCCTGACATTTGACTCAACATTATTTAATGAAAGGTGATTCCATGATTGTGACACAGAAGAGAGCTCTGATCAACAACCCCTGGGCTCAGCAGCTCCTGCCTGGCCTGGGCAGCACAGGACTGTGCCAGTTCCTTCCTGGCCAGGCAGGACTCACTCAGAGCCAGGTTTCCTTCCAGGATCAGCTCTGAATGGAACACACTGGGAATGAAATGGGACTGAAGTGTGTTAAAGCACAACCCTCATATGTTTTTAAGGGATTGTCTCCATATTCTCGTAAAGCAGCAGGAAGAACTTGTATCTCCTTATAAAATTCCTTTTAAATGGGGACATTCTGGGGCTCTCTGCAGCTGGAGACTGTTAGAGCAGCCACAAAATAGCATCAGATGGTAGCAGGAATCTTCCCTTCTCAGCCACCTCCTGCACTGACCCAGGCTCAAGAGCTGGATTCTGTTTCAGTGCTCCTGGATACCCCAAAGCAGCAGACAATGCTTCATTTGAGAAGACCTTGATACTGAATTTGCTCCAGAGCTTTCCAACCCCTATCCAAGCCAAGAGGAGGAGTGAAACCAGTGTGGCCTGGTCAGGTAGGAGCACCTGTGTTCTCTGGAAGGCACCAGAGACACCCTGAAACAGCCCAGAAATGCCCTGAAGGACCCAGTGAAAGCTGCCCACCCAGAGCAGCAGAGGCAGCTCAGGGCACACTTGGAAAGGACTCAGTTTTCTCAATTCCTTTCCCCCTCTCCTTCCCCTTCACTTCCTCTGCTCTGCTCTCCTTCCTCAGGAAGGGCCTTGCTGGCAGCTGGGATGCTGCTCCACATTTCCCTCTCCCTCATCACCACTGACATGCTGGGCACACCATCAGCTGCTCTGCCTCAGTTTCCCTTTGCTCTCCCCTCAGGCTGCCCACAGGAGTGGTGAAGTCACCATCCCTGGAAGTGTTAAAAAATGTGTGGCTGTGGCCCTTGAGGACATGGTTTAGTGGTGCTGGGTTGATGGCTGGACTTGATCTTGGAGGTCTTTTCCAACAGTGATGATTCTATGAAATCAAGTTAATTTTATTTCATGTGTCCTTGGCAGATCTTTGAGCTGGCAGGAAACAGCCCTGAAGAGTGAGAGTTGCATTCTCTATTCCCTAGAAATCACCAATGTTAGCACAAGGAATAGGTCTGAGCTGGCTCTAGACCATGTACCTGATCACTCATTTTTAAGTGGCAGGGAAAATGAGAGATCTCAGTAGCAGCAGCCCCAGCAGTGGGGAACAGCAGCTCAGCTTCTGGCCAAGGGCTAAGGTTTCTGACTAAGGGATAAATTCCCCCATTATAGCCTTGATTTGTTGAGACAGGATGGAAATGAAGTAATCCTGTCTTAATTTTTTTCTGCTACCTGATCTGGAGGGAAAAAATGGGACCATTTCTTTTACCACAGCACAGGGAAACTGAGAAAATATTTGTCTCCCCATTTCTGGCTTCTGCCTGTGGATAAATATTGCCAACAGGAACTTGTTGCAATTAATAAAGGCACAGGCATTAACCATGTTCAGGCAGATCCAAACTCTGTATAATAACAATAACCTGATACAGCCCTCACATCTCATTCCCATTAGCAGGAATATGCTTCCCTCTGCTGTCAGCAGCTGGAATTTTGTATTTATAGTTTTCAGATGTGCTCCTTTCAAAACAAGTAAATATATTTTTAAAAAGCTAAACAGAATTTACAAGGCTAAGTTTTACTGTGGCAGAAGATCAGCTTTCCACCAGCCTGTGGGAGGCAAAATCAGCCAACAGAGAGGAAAAATGGTAAGAGAATAAACTTGATACTGCCAGAACATTGTCGTGGTGACACAGATACTTGCAACTGGATTTGTATTAAGAAAAAGTGTCCTAAAGTTTTGGGCTACTCCTTCTGCAAACCAAGAAATGCACAGGCATGGAGAGAGGAAAGCCAAGGGATGCCCAGGGATGTAAATGGAGCAGTCACCATCTCCTCACTGTTCTCAAGTCCATGTGGCTGCCCAGTGCTGGCACAGATAACAGAAATAATTATCCACCATTTATCCTCTTCCCATTTGGGCACAACTGAGTTCACCCTCCTCACACATCAGCTGGGGAGGCCGTGCAATCAAAGCCTTTATTCACTTTTTAATTTATCCACTGATCACAAGGAAGAGTTTAATTCAAAGAGTGGTTGGAGGAGGGGGCAGCAGCAGCACCCAAACCATCCTTAGGGATCACCTGGAATAAAAGGCAGAATGTGTGACCTGAGAGGAGTGAGACAACTGTAATGCAAAACTTCCTTGTTCTCAGGCTGATGAATGCAGCATGTTGATGTCTATTTTGTGAAAATCTTAGTATTGAACCTCAGTTATTCATCCTGCCCTTACACCCCAAGTACTAAACACAAAATCAAGCTGTTAAAATTCTCCCTAAATTAAAAATACATCTGTTCACTTTTGGGAAAAGGAGTCTGGAGAGCAGAGTGGGTGGAAGGGAAGGGAAGGGAGAGCTTGAGATAACTGTCAGACATGGGGAGACTTAGTAATCCTTGGCTGTAACTAAGACAACTGAGCTTTGAAGCTGGACAGGAGCAGCAGAGCTGGGGAGGAGGCACAGCTGAGGTCTGGGGGAGTGGAGGTGGGAGACCTGACAGAGCTGGGGCTCCAGGAGTTTACAGACCAAGGGCAGACACAGCTGAGCTCTGCTCCCTCATTACCTGCCAGCTCCACAGGGCTGGACCAGGAGAATCAAGCCCAAATCTGAGAGCATTCCAATCCAAGTGCAGGATGTGCCTTTCCTAGAAAGCCTTTTCTTGCCCTGCACAGCACAAATCAAATAAATCTATTTTCTAAATCAGCATAAGCACAAAGAAACCCTGGCCCTCCTGGTACAGGGAAGGGATAAATCATGGTGTCAGTCTGGACTTTCCAGTCCATAATTCTGTGTTTTGTGTGGATGTGGAATAACGTGGATGCACCAGAAACACAGGTGGAAGAAGCATCTGCAGGGGCAGGGAGGAGACACATTTAACAGATGTCCTTGTTATAATTCCAAATCTTTGCAAATCTCTGGTCCTTGCTGATTCCTGAGCAGCTCTGACACTCCAACACCACAACAGTGGCACCAAGAGGGCTCCAACCCCACAGCCTTGGTGCACCAGCACCTAATCTGCCACTCTGGATTCCTCTGGCCCTTTCTCTCAGGTGATGCTACCTGAGCTCTGTCATTTCACCAGAGACCCTCTTCCCACTCCTGATGGAAGCTTACAGGACACCAAGTTGCCTCCTCAAAGCTGTGATGAACCTAAAAAAACAGGCACAAGGAACAAAATCCTCCAAACCCTGCTCTCACTGACAGTTTAGGAGAGCAGGGACTTTGTTCTTCATTTTGGAGAGGTGAGCCCCCTGTAGCTTCCAAGATGTTCCATCTTGAACAGGAGCTTCCCAGAGACCCAGACAATGCTGGGAGCATCCAGCTGCTCCCAGGGCCTGGCAGAGCCTGGCAAGGAGGGGGAGCAGAGCTGAGCTGCCCCGTGCCTGCCCACTCTGCTGATGCCACAGGAGAACAAGGGAACTGAGGAGGGAACTTACTTTCTTTTTCAGCTGTGGGCTGGAGTGAGTAGAGAACCCCTTGCTGGAAGGTGAGAGGGAGGCTTGGGGTGGCTGGTGGCCCTGGAGGACCTGGGGGACCCGGGATCCCGGTTTCACCTGGAAGTCCTCTTGGTCCTTGAGGTCCCAACATCCCTGTGCAGAGGCAGGAGAGGATGTGTTAATGCCTTTGGGGATGTGCTAATGATGCTATCATGTGAAAAGGCAGCAAGAAGACAAAGGATTTCTGTCCTGAACTGCAGCTGTGGGAATCAGAGGGGTGGAGAATATAGAAACATCTTCCCAATTTTCCTTTTTTTTTTCATTTAGCATCTTCCTCTGCAAAGAAGAGAGCTTGACTTGGCTCAGAGGTGCTGTCTTCGAGCAGCCCAATTGCTGGAAGAGTGAAATCTCCCCTCTCCCTGAGGCTGAGTGAGAAACTACAGGCAGCAAAGTGTGAAATCAAATCCTCTTTCCCTCCAGGTACACCTGTGTCACCTCCCTGCCAGGAAGCAGAGTCAGTCCAGGAGCAGACAGATCAAATGTCCTGTGGGGCTGGAAGGCTCTCCTTGCAAACTGAGAAACCAAAAAAAGCAGACACATCCTTGGCCAGACCTTGGCCACTGACAGCTTGCCAGAAAGTGCCAAAAAGTTTTGGGCTGCTCTCACATTTAAGGCACTCTCAGAGTTTTAAGTCTTACCCGAGCTCAGGCTTACAAGGCACAGCCTTTCAGACTCAGAGAGCACAGAGCCAGAGGTCTGGCACCTATTGTGCAGTATCACCTTCATCAAAACATTCAGGAACGTTTGGGGAATGAAGAAAGACTCCTAGCTCAGGAATGGAGTGATCTCTGAAAGAATGGCCTCATAACCTTTTCCCTTAACATACAAAAGCATCATTAGTTTGACATCCTGGCATCTGACAGCTTGACACAAATGGTGGAGAAAAAAGGGAGTTAAAACAGGCACCCAGTGAGAGGGTTAAACAGGGAATGCTCTGCTCCAGAGGCTGACAGGCTCTTTCTTACAGCTCCTGAGCAGGATGGGGAAACATGATCCTGCTCTGCAGCTTTCTGGGACAGGCTCTCTCCAGCTCCAGAGGAAATCCCAGGGTCAGTCATTGCTCCTGCAGGTGTTTGCCTGCCCTGGGAGCTCCTGGCTGATCCCAGCTCCCAGGGGACTCACTGGAGTGGATTTGATACTAGCTGAAGATGCTCAAATCTTGTGTGTCTGGCCTTGTCTGAGCTGCTGTCACAGACCATTTGTATGACGTGAAACATCTCCTGTCACAGCAGCACTGCCCTTCTCCAGGACTCACCTGGTGGCCCTGCTGGGCCCCTCTCCCCGGGCTGTCCCTTCTCTCCTTTGGGCCCTGGTGGTCCTGGGAGCCCAGTGGGTCCAACGGGGCCCGGGGGACCAACCTGTCCTGGAATCCCTGGAAATGTTCAGAAAGGAAATTAGCTGCAAGTTAGGGCACTGCTGAGGTCAGAAAGGCTTCAGCAACCTCAAAACCAGAGGAGAGGGACTCAGGGTGGCACTGCTGGCAGGAGCTGTCTGGCAGGTAATCCAGACAAGCCAGACTGGACTTTGCTTCTCCTCTTCTTCCTTCAATCCTGTAAGGAAAAAGCACATCCCCATGCACAAGACCATCCCCAAAAAGTCAGCAGGATGTGCACCTCCAGCTGGGATGTGCTGGGCAGAGCTACACTGAGCCCACACTGTCCCCTTCCCAAGGCCTGAATGGCTTTGGCAGGGTCTGGATGTCCTTTGCTGGGTTCATCCAGACACACATAAACTCCTGGGCCATCCCAATGTACCAAAACACACAAAATAGATTTGCCAAAGAACATCAAACCCTGTCTCCCACTTGCTCTATTCACACCACCCAGAGGTTCTGTATCAATGATGTTTCCCTGGTTTCTCCTGTGTTCATTCATCTCTCAGGGCTCTGTGCACGAGTTTTTTCATCCCAAAGTGACATTAATGCCCCCACTTGTGCAGGAACTGGCTGTCAGTAATGAGTATCACTGAGCAGGGTGCTGAGCAGGGGTCCAGTGCAACACCAGGAGCAGTGATTGCAGCCCAGTGGGATGTTTCTTGGCAAGCCCACTCAGACCCCCAGTAAGCCCAGGAGAGGTGCAGAGGCAGCATTAGTGATCTCAAAGTCACCACTTCTGGTGACACTAAATAAAATCTTAATGCTGTTTTCCCCAGACTATCAAAATAACAACAATACTTGGCAATTTGATGGTGTTGTTCAGAAGAACACTGCTGATCTTGGGCTCCCATGGGGAGACATTTAAATGCTGTGCAAACAGCACTGCAGCTTTAATGCCCTGGAGGGGTGGGTGAGTGGGTCTGTCTGCTCAGAGTAAGTGGTTAATGGTTACAATAAAGGCATTAACTGTCAGAGCCAAGACAGTCAGAGGTTCCTGTTTCTGGGCTACCAAAGGGCTCAGAGGATTGGAAAGCAGTGGCAGATGCAAGCTCCAAAGCCAGAGGGAGATCGGGATGAGTCCAAAGTCAGTGCACTCAGATTTCAGATTTTAGTTCATGTGTTACCTGTGACCACAACACAGCAGAGCAATTTAAGGTTTTATCAGCTCTTAAAGGAGTGTCTTTCTCCTTGCCAGGTATCAGGAGAGGTACTGGATCCCCCAGACCATTGCTAGCAGAATATGCTGCATATGGGGGTGGAGAGCATGGATGGGAATGGAGGGAGAGAAGGAGAAAAGGAAGGAAGCTGGACAGCACCTTCCCAGCTGGTACCAGGGAACAGGGCTACACATCACATCAAGGCTCACAGGATTTGCAGTTCCCACATTTGGGTGCAATTCCCACTCTAGATGTGGGATAGCTCACCTGGAGTACAAAACCTTGTTACCCCAGACATTCATCCAAACTCCTCATTTCTCAGACAAAGCAATAATCCCCTGATATTAGACCCCCCTGGAAAGGTTCCCCTTCCTCTCTTCTTTTTTCCATTTTGCAGAGATGTCCAAATTGGTTTTTCTTACAAAAATGAAATCTCTCCTCCTTCAGTCCAAGATGAAAATGGGCAGACTGAGGAAATGACATTTCTCAATGGCATCGAGTGGGAGTGTGAGCCTGTACTTTTGTTGCATTCAGTCATCAATAAAGACCTGATTTAATCTGAGTATTGAATAAGGAATTAAGGCCAGGTTTTAATTTGGATCAATTTGCTTATCCACAGCACTCAAACTGCAGCCTTTTCTATGGATAGAAGGATGGATCTCCCCTGGCAGGGGATGCTGTCCTGGGAAGCCCAGGCAGGTGATCAGGAGCCCTTTTATGGAAACAGCTTTCCATTTTATGGAAACCCTAAAAAAACCCCAGTAGACCTGAAACTTCACTGCAGCAAACTGCAGCACAGAGGGAAGAACAGCAGAAACTGTTTTGCAGGCACAACACGCTGTGCTGCTGTGGGTCAGAACATCCCCTCACTTGTGTCAGTCACCCTCAATCCTGCAGTCCCACCTTGTAACTCAATCCCATGCAGAGCAGGAGCAATCATTCCCTGCAGCATCCTCAGTGCCACTGCTGCAGCAGAGCTTTAGAGAAGCTGGCACTTCCTTCCCTGGAGGGGGAGGCACTGAAGGAAAGGCTGGAGAAGCAGCACTGGGTAATGAGTCAGGCAAGTGCTCATACTGGTGACAAATGGTGTTACCAGCCTAAAAGAGACACGTGCAACAGGGGGAAGAAAGAGGGAAGGATTCAGGGAAAAGGGGGCAGACCAAACCTTCAGCTGGCATAAATCAGCTCAGCTGCAGTGGCATTGCTTCCAGAGAGCTGAAGCCCCTGGTGAGTGTTTATCCTCCAAACAATATGAGGCAAAAGGCCACAGGAAAAATACTTTTTTAAAGGCAGAGGGTGAGTAATCTACTGCTGGAAACCAAATCAGATGTGCAGAGACCTGGATTTTCTTCCTGGCTCTGTCATCAACCTGCAACACACCATCTGCTGCCCTCCTTCCCCAGGGTTTTCCCTACACAGGAGCTGCTCTGTTTATATGGAGCACAGGAAAGTGATGCCCTGAGCATCCCCAGAGGCTCCTGGTGCCCCTGCCAGGTAACACCAGCTAGAGAAGAGTTTTCTGCCATCACTCAGGACATGCCCTGCTGGCTCTGGCCACATGTGCTGCCATGATCTGCCTCTCCATCAGACACTGCTGTCCATCCCTTGTGTGCTGGGGAATGGATGTCTCAGAGGTGATAAAACTGGTGTTTGAACTCTCCAACCAAAGCAGCCTATGATCAGATAAAACCCAAAGAACAAACTCAGCCTCTCCATCTTTGAGGCTCCAAAGAGTTCCTGGCCACAGGGCCCTTCTGCTTTTTGGGACATAAGTACAGGACTGGGCACAACAACAGTTTGTGCTTTGAAAGAGAAACAGCAGAAACTATGAACTTACCCTGTGGTATCAGCTGCTCCTCTGCACCTCTGTGTCCTTTAGGCTCTGTTCAAGAAGGACAGAGTAAAAAAAAAAACACAAAAAAACACTTTAAAAAAGAATAGGAGAAAAATAGAGAGATATGAAAAATGAGGTCTCTTGCTGCCAACTGGCTCAGCCAGAGTATATATATTTTCTTAATACTCAGAAAAAATGTATTCTGTTGATTAACAAGCTGATCAGAAAGGCCAGTGCTGCAGCTGTCTCAACAGCACTGATTGCATTTAAATGATTGTCTATTCTCAGCCCTGTCACTCACTGAAGGAATAACCACCCTCACAAACAGTAGCAAGTTTTCCTGGACCTCAGCCTGGAGAGGCATCAGCCGACCCAGAGCTATAGGGTCATCCAAAAACCCTTCCAGCACTCACAGCATCCTGTCCATGTCACCCACCTTTGTGTCAGGCCCCAGCACCCTGCCCTTGGTCCATCCAGCTGCGTGGCAAGCAAGGTGGGGCTGGGATTTATTTTGGCTGAACACCCAGCAGCAGGGCAAAGTAGGGAATGTTCTCAAAAGGCTCAGGGGAAGGGGTGGGAGGGACAGAGGGTTAGCTTTCCACAGCCCCAGATCACCCAGGATGCTCAGGCTTGACTTCCACCTTCTCCAACATCCCACATGGTGAAAGATCTCCTGAGATCTCTGGAAGAGAACCTGGGAGCAGCTTGGAGCAACAAGTCAGGGCACGGTGGTGAAATCATGCAAAATGGGCAGCTCCCCTCCATCCTAAATGGTGTGGAGTTCCCTTCACTCCACCAAAATCCACGCTGAGTTTTTTTGGCTGGCTTTGAATTGTGGACACAGACTGGTGTGGGGAGGGAAGGAGGCCAAATATGGACCCAGATCCATGAAATATCCCACAGCTCTTTAGCAAAGCAAGCATTTGAAGCCCACAGAGGCTGGGCAGGGGCTCCAGCAGTGTCAATGAGCAACTGAAGTGATTATTTCTCATTGCTGAAAGACACTGGCCTGGCTCCAAACGCTCCAGTGCATTCCTGATTCCTTTATTACACCACAGTTATTATTGCACACCAGGTTAAATAAATCAAGGCCAGAAAAACAAAGGGTAACAGTGAGCAAGGACTACACCTGGTAGCACACACAGGCTGGAATGTGGCTGACACGACAGGCTCACCCACAGCTCAGACATCACCACCTGCTTCAGGAGGTGACCACCAGTGACCACCTGGCCTTGCTGCAGGGCTGGAAGGTGCTGCCCCTGGTCCATGGGCTGATCAAAGTGCTGCAGGGAAGCTGCTCTGCTTGGCAGCACTGCCAGAAGCCTGGGAGAGAGGCAGCCACTGCTCTGTGGCCAGCAGGACATGAGCACGTGTGAGGAGCCTCCACGAGGACAGGACTTGGTGAGGAAGGCCCAGAGTCACCAGCATTTTGCTGGGCTGACTTTGGTGCAGCAAAGTGCAGAGACACTGCCACAGCAAAAATAAATGACATGGAAAAGGCAGAATGAGCATATAATGGACACTGGGGAAACTGCTCTAATTCAGTTCCTGGCAGCTGTGGCTGTGGTTCTGAGAACACTTTGCAGAACATATTGTTAGTGAGGCTCCCTCCATGTTGTGGCATCATGACAAATCATAAACAGGGACGACATCTGGACTGTTTTGGTCGCTCCAAGTCTGCTGCAGTCAGGAAGGGCTGCCATAATAAACTGCTCAGGCCAAAAAAATGGAAAAAAAAAAGAAAAAAAAGAAGAAAAAAGCAAAGTAGGCCCTAAAGAATAAAGAACTGCTCTGGGAGCAAGCAAAGCAACAGACAGACAGGGCTTTGGAAGCAGAGAGCAGGGATCTTGAAAAAAGATGCCAAGGTCAAGAAAATTCAATGTGTGGGGATCTGTCTGGCCAAGTGGGCTCAGAGGGAGACTTTCTTATAAGTGTATTTTTTTTTCATGCCACAAGAGGGATCATAAAACAGCCCATTGTGTTTATGGCAAATTTAGAAAATATAAAGCAGACTGCAACTGATGCTGCTATTCATGGGAAAGTTTTTTGTCCTAATAAAACCAAGAATGACCCATGCAGCCCATTCCTCTACCCCCAGCACTGCTCCCAGACTGGGAAATGCTGCATTTGGTGCTCAGTAGGTAAGCAGGAACTGTCCCACTGTGATCCCGATGGCTCTCTGGAGTTTCCTTAGGAATGTTTCCATGTGTCCAAGCCTCAAAATCCACAACCTTTGGATTTAAAACAAGCCCACTGAAACACACAGTGGCCCTGCTGGGGTTAACAGAACTCGAACAGACCCAAATTCAGCTCCCAGCAGATGTTTGTGCCAAAAGAAATCGTGGCTGCCACAGGCCACCACGGCTGGCAAAATGCAGCTTCAGTGGATTTCTGCCAAGGACATCCCTGCTCTGCTCTGGCTGAACTCAGGGAAGGGCAGAGACCTCCCAACCCCTCTCCTCTGCAGCTCCCAAGGACAGAGCAGACCCAGACTCCTTTTTAGCTCCCCCCAAAGGCGTGGTGTCTGTAGGATGGGTGATTTGGTGAAGAGCAGGCCAGGCTTACCAGCAGACCCCACGGTTTTCCTGAGGACAGTGCCGGGGTTCAGCAGGGGAAAGGCGTCGGGCAGCAGCTCCTCGTACCACGTGGCCGTGGTGCCCGTGATGGGCAGGTTGTTCTCCAGGGCTGGGCTCCTCTCTGCAGCCTCCAGCAGCAGGATCTGCACAGGGACATGGGCAACACACACAGGTCAGCTGGCTCTCACAGCAAGGGGCTCACAAGCACACAGATGTGGGTTGTCTAAGGCTGGAAATGGGAGTGTGTGTTCTGTCCCCATCTGTCAGAGCTGGGGCAGTTCTCTGCTGTTCATGGGGCAGTTTTCTTTATCTCTCCCACAGCCAATCCTCCCTCCAGGAGATCTCTTCTGGTCATGGCCACTGAGTGTCCCTGCATGGCTGAGAAAATTCCATCATCCCATGGGGAGAGGCTCTGCCCAGGGGAGGAGCCATGCTGAAGAAGTTTTACAGCGACTTCTGTGAGCCAGAGAGGTTTGATAAGAGGATCCACGTTTGATCAGAGGATCCATGTTTACCCCTGAAAGAATTTTCAACCAAGGTTGTTGACACAGAAACCAAGAAAGGAGAAGGATAAATAAGAGAAACCTGCAGCTGCCTGTCCCAATGAGCACTTTGTCTTTCGTGACCAATGAGTGAAGTGTAAACTTAGGAGTTTTGTAAGAATGTATAAAAAGCATGCATGCTATACAAAACACAGTTTGAAGCCTTCTGGAAATGGAGTGTGCCTTTGTATTGTCTCTGTCTCAACTACAACAGAGCCAAGCATTCCTACCTGGATACAATCTGATTTTGGGAACACCACAGCAGCCTTTGCCCACTGCATTCCCAGAGGAGCAGCTTTCTGCCCCACTGCATTCCCAGAGGGAGCCCAGGCCCATCCACAGCAGCCCTGGAGCTTCAGAGGAAAACTCCAGCCTTGTCCAGGATCCTGCTCCAGCAGAAGCACAGCTGGCACTGCAGGAGGGCTGAGCCCCCATGGAATGGCACTGCTGGCACCACCCTGACCCACAGCCTGCAGGGCCTGCTCTCACTCTGGCACTGGTTTGTTTTCTTTTGTACTATTGCATTTGTATTTTTAATTTTCCTAGTAAAGAACTGTTATTGCTATTCCCATATCTTTGCCTGAGAGCCCCTTAATGTCAAAATTATAATAATTCAGAGGGAAGGAGGTTACATTTTCATTTCAAGGGAGGCTCAGCAAACACCTGTGTTTTCAAACCAAGACATGGGTTCAGCCCCCACATGGGCCCTTCACTTAAGAGTTGGACTGGATGGTCCTTGTGGGTCCCTTCCAACTCAGAATATTCTGTGATCTGTGACCTGGATGGTTTCAGAAATGGTCCCAGTTCCTGAGGAAATCCTAAAACTCCTCATCTTGCCAAACAGGGCTGGGGACAACTCTGCTCACAGACTATGGGATTTTGGCATAAAAGCTTGATTGGTTTTAGGAATCATCAATTAGCTAGGAAGCTGCTGTGTTAATTGTGTGTCCCACACACACCCTCCTTGGGGAGGACTCCACTGCCTCCAGAGGGACTCAGCCTCACGTGGGATTGTGGCCCTGGTGAAAAACATGAGACCAGGGGCTGAAGCTGCTGTCAGGGACACAGCATTTCCCTGGTGTTCAAACCAGAGCCAGAAAATCAGAAATTTCTGACAGCTGGGATGAAGTGAAGGGCTGTACCTGAAAGCCCAGGGTAGCAAACCAAGAATAAGTACTGGTTGTAAAAGCACAAATATCAACCGAATTAAAGATGATGGAGAAGATGAAGCTTTTAAAGAGTTGAAGTACTTTAACTCTGAAGCAAATTAAAAAAAAAAATAAAGTATTTACTCAAGCAGCTCTGCTTAGAAGCAATAGGATATTATTAAAACTCACAGCTGTTTCTAGGCCTTGCAAACACACAACCTTCAGACAAACCCACATCCCAACAGGCATCCCTGAGGTGTTTGGGCCATTTACAACCTTCTTTCCTTGGCAAAGTGACCCCACGTTCCCCATGTGATCCAGGCTGTCCATCAGGCTCTGCTCCCTGCCCACTGGTAGCCTCTATGAAACTGGGAGTTGGTCTCTAACATGGGAACATTTTTCTAGGCATGTAACACTGAGGTTTGTTACAGCATCATCTTTTCCTGTTTGAAAACCACCTAAGCAATACTAATTTAGGGATAAGGGAAATAAAAGGGAATATGGCTCAAACTTTCCATTAAATCCCTAGAAGTTTCAGCCTTTACACACTGTGTTGTCTTTACATAATGAAGTCACACTGCAATTATAAATGAGAGTGACTTGGCTCCACTTGTTTGTTTTTAACTTGCAATTATTACAAGGTTTATCACTTCTTTATTGCAAGGCCTGGTGAGAGCCAGCACTGCAGCAGTGCCAGGAATGATGAACTTCCTGCAGAATGTACTGGCCTGATGGGGGTGAATCAGAAACTAATTAAACTGGGAGCTGGGTTAAGTGCAAGGGAACTGAACCTCACTCTTGCAAACAAGCAAAATTCTTCCTTTATTGCAAAGATCTTTATTTACAGATCCAGAGTCCTGCTTTCTGAGTACAGCAAAAAGAGTAAGGTCATAATGCTTTTCTTCACCAGGTTTGACTGATGCCAGGGAGGAAGGAATCAGTTCCATCTGCCTTTTGCACTCTGTGCTCCTATCCAATGATTTATTCATCAGACTTTCCAGGAAACGTGTTATCAGTTCAACAAACACTTTAGCATGAGCCTTACCATAACTGTGCTTAACTCCCACTGCCATGGGACTCAAGTGTGAGCTGAAGACCTTTTCTGCATCACTTTATATTATTTATTATATCATCCTTTTACTTCCCCAGCAAACATCTGGATGCTGCCAAAATGTGCTCGGGTAGAGAGGCAGAGTAACCCTGGAGGTGGCAAATTAGAAGGGCTGCAGCCAGGGCAGGGCTGGGATGCTCCTGCTGTGAGGAAGGGGCACACAGAGGCTGTGTTGGCCAGTGTTGTGCAGAGCTGTGGGAACAGGGATATGAAATCACTGCAGCCATGGTCAGGGCCCAGCAAACCCCAGGGGCCCGTGGCCCTCGCGGGCGGCGCGAGCACGGCTCTGCCCAAGGTCGCATCTGGAGTGCAACGGCTCCAAATCATTTTTATGGGTGATAATAAAAATGTGTTACCACATAATCAACACAAAACAGTGGCAACGGTATCCTTTTCATTAAAACAACATGTTTTAAATGAGCACTCTGCTGATAAATGCTGTAAAAGCTGTAAAGCCATGCACAGGATAATCCAGCATGCACTGTTATAAATTGACTATATATACTTTGCAGTCATTAAGGCTCAAACCATAGTAACAAGTTTATTTTCCCTGGGCACGAAATGATACAGGTCAGGAAGTCTCCAGACTTGAAATTGCTGAGAAATTCTAGTTTTTATGATTAGGACTGAAGAAATGCCCAAAAGAAATAAAGCAGAAAGAGGAGAGCTCTCACATCCGTGAGATCCACAGAGCCAAGCTAAAGAAGGAGAAGCACAAGGGATTTAGTCACATTCAAAAATCTCAAACTACACACAGCTCTTTCAACAAGGAGTGTCCTCTCACAGCTCACACAGCACAGAGCACAAACGGGCTCCTTACACATTACTGCAATAGCACTGGAGCCATTCATCCACTTTCTGTCACGTTCTGTTTTTCTTAAGGCTGCCATTGCTGTAGTCAGGGGACTCAAGGAGAATTCCCACTTTCATTAAACAAAAAAAAAAGAAAGTTTTGAGCCCTCTGAGTAAACTGCTGGAAAATGATACCACAGAGGCTCACAGCCAGAAAGAAAATTAGCAAAATGTGCAGTGTATTAAAGTCTCACTACTAAAATCTTAGGATTTTCTAGTCAATAGGGTTGAGGTAGAGAGGGGGATAACATCAAGGGGAGAATGTGTGGTTTTCACAGGGAATCCTCATTGCCAGCAGTGCCCACCTGTGCTGCTGCTACAACTTCCAACACAATAGTTCTGCCTCCATGAAGAATGGAGGCAGAAAACATCCTCATGCCACTAGATAAATGAAATATGTCTTGCAGCCCTGGATGATGTCACTCACCAGCCAACCAGGGAAGGCAGAGAGGAGGGCAATGTTTGGTGCCTGTGCTGCCAGGACAGCAGATCCCTGCAGGACACAAAAAGCCCTCTCCTCCCCACCTTGCAATGTGCAGTCTGAGTTGAAGGACAGCCTCAACTCAGCAAAACACTCAAACTTTTGTCTTTCTGCACGTATGGAAGGAAAAACTCAAATCAGCCTAAATGGCCATGCTGAACTGGAGCCTCTGGCAAGAGAGGGTTTGTCTCTGGCTCAGACCCCATGGTCAGACACAGCTGAGCTGGGTCAGGAGGGTGGAAGGGACTGAAACGGGGCCAGCTCTGCTGCCAACAGCAGCCTCAGGAGCTGCTCAGAACGTGGGGACCATCCTGCCCTGGGCAGGGCTCAGGGCCAGCACCAGAGGCTGTAGGGTCACCCCGGGGCTCCCAGGGCAGGCTCTGGCTCCTGCTCCACTCCCAGGGCTCCAAGCCTGGCTGTGGATCCCGCTCCGCTCCCGGCCCTCCGTTGTGTGCCTGGAGCTCAGTCCCAGCTTACTCAACCCACCTCCTCCTTTTCCATTTGCCAGCATAAACTTTCTCAACTTCAGACAAATACCACATTTCTTGCGTCAGATCAAAAGCTCAGGCCAGGGACAATGGAAATGGGAGGACGGTTTTCATCTTCTTGAGATGTTCGGTGTCAGAGAATGTTTTTTGGCTTTCCAGAACCCTGCTTTTGTTGTTCCCACTCATCAAAAAAAAGATTTCACAAAGGCAGCCTCCTCCCATCATCTGTCCTCTGCTCACATTCCTGATGTCCTGTAACTAGGTAGGTGTTAGAAACAAGGGAAGAGCAGCTAGGCTTCCAAAGATTTAAAAGTTGATATGACAGGGCTCAGAATGCTTTTTTCTTTGGATAAAAATCCAGATGGATATTATTAATTAATAAACGGGATATTTGGTCTCTTGAAGCATCGGTGGAATTAACTCCCTTCCATCCCTCTCTAAAGAGGAGGAAAAGAAACTGCATGAATCCAACTCATCAGCTAAAAATTCCAGTGTAAAGTAAGATTCCCTTGATCTTGTAGAGACACAAGCTGATTAATAATGGTAAATTACATAACTTGTTGGACAGATCTTTCGTCATAGCAAATTATTTGGCAATATAAGAGTTTTTTAATCAGTCATCAAGACAGATCTAAACAGGGAGTGTGACAAAATGTGATGGGGAAGGTCCCTCTCTCATAGCAATGTGGGACCTGTGAACACAAGGCTCCAGCACAGACACAAGTGCTTGGTTTCAAAAGCCAAAAGACATCCAGTAAATGTCCACCAACATCTGAGGAACTGGGTGCCCAGAGAATCTGGGTGACTTCAAACTTACAACATCTTAGAGGCTTTGGCCAAAGGGACAAGATAATTAGTGCATGGAAGAGTTGTTGTTGCACTGATAAATCATGGGGGGAGCAGTAGCTGGTGTCATTGTAGTGACCCAGTGCAGAGCAAAAGGTGAGGTTTGTGTCATCAGATAATGAATGGAAGACAGAAACATGGACCAAAGGCTTCTCTCAGGTACTTCTGTCAGAACTTCTATCACAGTTCTTGTTCTTTCTACAAAGAGAGCTACCAGTTTTCCAAAATCAGGATGGAAAATGCAACTCGTTCCTCAGCAGGTACCTTCTGGAGGGGAATCAGGGCAGAAAGACAAAATCCCAGTTGCCCTCCCAGTTCAGATGAAACACAGGCACTGTTCAGCAGCTCCTCAGACCCTCGAGGCTTTGCTTGAGAGAAGAGCTGGAGGGAAGGATTGGCTGTGCTCCTGCAAGGAGCTCCTCTGAATGTGCTCCCAGTGGGATTTACTCTGCTGCTGAGGCCCCCAGGCTGCCACAGCTGGCACCCCAAAGAGCCAGATGTGGAGAGGATCCAGCAATGCCCAGTACACAAAGCACACAAGGGAGCTCAGAGTGAAATCAGATTTGCTGTTCCTGTAAAACATCAGATAAAAATACATGGGAGCTATAACCTTCCACCCTCAAAATCACATCATTCCTCTGCCCCAGGTATTCCTGAGGCCTGCTGGGGATGTAGGAGTGCCAGGGATGTCTTGAGCAAGTACCTCCTGTGCCCAGCAAAGCCTTTGGGATCAGCTCTGCTTCCCCCAGGTGAGGAGGGATCACAGCCCAGGGATTCTCCTCAACCAGGCTCAGATGCCTCGTGTGCTCTTCTCCTCCACAGAGCTCTAAAAGCTGCTGGGAGAGAGCAGAATGAGGGAAAAGATGAGGAGATTGGGTCTTTCCTGGCTCACCTCGGTGCAAGTTGAAAGAAAAAGGACCCAAAGTCGTTTTTATCTCACAGTGGTACTTTACTTATGAAGCTCCCATAGAATTTCTGATTACAATCAAGTGGAAATTCAAATGTTTGGACACCAAATTACAAAAGGATCTGAGCACATCCCTTGGGCTTCTCACACACCTCCCTTGACAAAACCTACTGTTTGTCCACAAATGTGTTTCTCTTAAAAAATCAAAGCTTGCAAACAGTGTTCCCAGGTCTTAAACACACCAAAATTATCTCCTCATGCAGACACAGGATTTGCTTGGCAAACTCGAGTTGTGTGTCAGGAAAAGAGAATTTTGCAAAGTTATTTTATGAAAATATTAAATCCATTTGACTGAAAATGCCAAACTTGTAACTAAAAGACTTTGTGGGAGGGAATGGTGGATGAGGAGGCCTTTGCAGTCTTTTTGTTGTTCTGGCAAACGATTTACAGCATTGGCCAAACACATGGAACAGTCTTGGGGGACAGAGTGCTCCTCCAATCCAACAGTGATAAGAAATAAGGTCCAAAAATTGCTAGACCTTAGGAGGAAAGGATTTTAACCATCATTCTGAAAGACAGCAGGATGCCCAAATGAGAGAAGGGTCAGTACCCAAACAGCCTCATCATCAGGATTATTGCAGAGCAGCTAAAAAGCAAGAGATGGATGCAAAGTTACACAGAATTCAGTTTGCCCACCCATGGTTCCTCCTTGTAAGAATCAGTTAGGAGGTTGCATTTTATTCTTAGGGATATTTGAGTCATTAACTGACCCACAAAAACTCAGCGTTAAATTAGAAATTTTACAGGGATTGATTCCACGTTGTTACTGCTACCAGAAACCAGCCAGTTTTTATATAGCTACCTGTGAAACAACCCAAATTCTCCTTAAATTCAATGTACTGCTGGAGCTGGAGGAACAGATTCTGCACAGAGCCATTAGGAAACCTTAGGGAATAATAATAATAATAAAAATAATAATAATAATAATATTTAAAATAGTAATAATAAGTAAGACACCTTCCTGTTCAGAAAGGAAAGGAAATACCTGCTCATTGCTATCACATACAGAACATGGAAAATCCATGGAAGTCCTTGAAGTATCAAGCAACTGCTCATGTCCACCCTGCAGAGCCAGCAGCAGCCTCACAGCCAAGCAGCTCTGGTTCCTCTCCCAGTCTCTCTGCCATGTCACAGCACCGTGAAACATTTGCTATCTTCCAAATATTTCTCCCCTACAGCAGGGAATTGTTTTATTGTCTATCAGAGAAAGACAAAACCCATAAAACATCCCAGACAGCTGCCAATATTTCATGTAACTGCCTGGGAGAAGAGGGAAATACAAAGACATTTCATACAATGATCACATTAAAACTCCAAGTAATGATGTTTTACCATCCAAAGACATGAGTAGTGAAGGTGCTGTTGGTAATCTCTCCTAAATAAATGGGCTGATTTCAGAAAAATAGCAACGAATCTATCAAATTCTGTGCACTGTACAAAGATTTTCTTTAAAACCTTTCCGAATCTTCTGTGTGGGGAATCACATTACAGGGGCTGTTTTCATGCAAAAGCTATGCATGTCATTTATCAATCACACAATGAATCAATCAGACACTGGATATGTAATGCTATCTCCAGGCATTAAAGCTGTAAGTGAAATGCCACGAGCTTCACAAGAGCTGTGTCAGGAGATAAGGCTGGCTTAGATCAGCTCAGATCAAGCACTGCACTCCAACTCCAGCCCAAACCTGGGATTAATACTGTGCTGCCCAGAGCTCTGTGGTGGTGCTTACTTAGAGAAACTGGGCCAGAAAAATGAGCAGGAACTTGTGTGCAGCTGCCTGCAGCCCTGCCTGCAAATCTGCCAGCCCCACTTGCATCCCTGCCTGCAGCCCTGCCTGCCCTGGGCAGTGCTGTCCCTCCTGAGGTTGGTCTGGGCTCAGTCCTGTGACACAGGAGGGCAACACCAGGCTCAGGAAATTCAGGAAGGGCTGAACACATCTCCCACTAAGGGGCTGTGCTGGCTTAAGTGAAACCTTTGCTATGAAATAAAAGCAGGATTTGCTCTTTGTGAAACCTTTGCTATGAAATAGAAGCAGGGTTTGCTCTGCTGTCCCACCAACGAGGCTCCTGTGGGGTCAGGGGTGTTGTGGGGGTGTGAACTAAGATGTCACAGGAGAGAAAAAAGGGTTGGCATACTGGGGCTTGGTGAGGGGGTACTTTTCTTTCAGTCTACACCGTTTCTTGTCCTGGAGCCCAGGATGGTCACCATCCTCCCTGGCATAGGTCCTGTGCTCTGTAGATTTCCAGCTCAGCACCATCAATCAAGCTCTCAGACCTCTGGCACTCTGTGGGTCTGGCGAGCACATCAGCTCCATCCTGGGGAGACAGTGTGGTAGCTGGAAACAGGAGATGAGGATGGAACCTGATTCCATCTGCCTTCACCTCCCTCCCTGCAGAAACACCTCCTACAGGCACAAGGCCATCCTAGAGCAGCACAGGAAGGAGCGAGGCACGTGAAGAGTTGGTTCTGCTGCAGCTGAGCCATGGCTCAGCCTCTCTCCTCCCCAGGGGCAATAAAAGCTCTGGTCCCTAATGAGTCATTTTTCATTCCATTTGCTCTGTGTTTATTTTTGCTTCTCACCTTCTGATCCAACTCTCATATTACTAAAATCAGAGGGTTACTTTTATTACCTCATTTGGACACTGATCTTACAGTTTGGATGAACCAGCTCACCCTTGTAATAGGAAAGATGAGACCATTGCTGGTTATATCCCTATTTTTAGGGCGCTGCTATAAAAGCTGAAGAGGAGGGGGGAAAGGAGAAGCCTCAGGCTGGTCTTTCCCACTGCCATCCTCTGAGCTCACCTTGGTCATTCTGGGCTGAAATTCAAAAGAGCAAAAGTAGCAACGTGTCTCAACTTCAGCTCCCTCCAGAGGGAGCAGCCTTGTGGCAGGAAAATCCAGCTCTGCTCATGGGGAAAATGAAATTCCACATCTGCCTTTGCAGAACAAACCTGCAAAAATCCAGTGGGAAACAGCCTCTGGCACTGGCAGAGATGTGTGTGCCCATCCCATCCTTCCTGTGCTCCTCAAACAGCTTCAGGTTGTTGTGGTGAAATGAGACATTACAAGAAGGACAGCTGAGAGACAACTTCACATCCAGATCATCCAGCAAAACAGTGATCTGCCTCCAAAATCCAGAGCAGGAATGCAGACACCACCAAACAAACATAAGCACCTTTTAAATGATGCTGGCTATTGTTGAATAAGAACAACTGAGTTCATTAGATTGCTACAGAGATCAAACTGAACTTAAATTAACCTTGAAAAAAGGGGGAATCAGCATATTTCTCCTGTGTACAGCACCAGCAGTCGTGTACTGTTGCTTCACTCTCTGTTTCATTACTACAGTCAATTATTGCAAAGCATCCACAGCTTTTTAAACAAAGTGGAAGCCAAAAGATTGATAAGGACCTTGCTGGGCTGTGCTGCAGAAGGTCTCCTTGCAGACACATGGTCTTTAGTACTTCAAAAAGGAAGGCAATAACTCATTTTTCTACGTAAAAATGAACCCTTTTGATGAGCCTTGCTCCCAGCTTGGGTCTGTGCGGGAACAGAGGGAAGTCAGGAGGAAAACCATCACAGCAACAGCACCAACTGCCTGACTGCAGCACTAAATCAGACACAGCACGCTCTGCCTGACTTCCCAAAGGGGCTTGGGCAGGTAGAACCTCCTTCCCCCTCCCCAAAGTCCTGCCAGGCCCCAGCTGAGGCTGCCATCAGTCTTTACACGTTGTTACCCACACAAGAACTGAGCAGCACAAGCCAGCAGAGTGGGGAGTGATGTCAGGGCAGTCTCTGCTTGTCCTTTTCCAGGGAGCCAGACAAGAAAGGTACAGCTGGCCACAGCCTGGGAGGGAAGGGCTGATCCACATCTCCCTGAGGCCAGGCCTGGGGCTCACTTGCATTCAGGACTGCACACACAGGGGTCACTCAGCAGCCCCTCTGCCCTGCCCTGCCCGAGGACCCCCACTGCCAGCCCCTGCTGCTCAGACAAACAGCCCAGCTCCCTTTTGTCCTTTGCACTACACCAGTTGTTTCCACTGGAACAATCCTGTTCCCCAGAACTTCATTCCCCCCACCCCTTCACTTTCCTGTAGTGAAATATAACTATGAAGGCTTTGAGGAGGCTCCAGACTTCATTTCAGCACAAACAATTCCCAAATTACCATAATATCATGTACTGGCCTCAAAAACACCACACAACCACCACCTCCCTCCACAAAGGTTTCTCCCTAAATTCTTTTATGTCATTGATAAGCATCAGTTAATGAATAATAACAGCAGTAAATGCCTTAAAGGGACCAAAGCATGATAAGTAGCAGCCAGGAGTGGGCTGTCACAGGAGGGACCACAGATCAAAGGGGAATGCTGACTCAGCTGCTTTGTTGCTAGACTGGAACAATTTATCTGAATCCCAGTAGGTAGAAATTAAAACTATTTGTAGGAAAAAACCAAACCTCCACAATGTGAAGGTCTCCCCCTAATATTTGTCTCCACTAAACCATGCATGAGAGCCTCCCATCCTTCAGAAAAAGGATAAAAAAGCAGGACTGGATTGCACTTGAAGAAATACAGCAGAGCAGAGGGAGGGCAGGTGTGACAGGCAAACAGGGACAAATAAACATGATGGCAATACTTGGCAAGGTATTTCTGAGGTCTGAGCATTATTTAGGATGCAGCCACATGGGAAGGGGAAGGGAAGGAGCAGGGCTAGAGGCAAACAGTGCCTCATTTTCTGGGGCAGAGCCACTGCCATGGAGAGAGGAAGAGGCACCTGATCTCTCCAAGCCTGCCAACTCAATGTGTTTTTCACCAGAAACTCTTGGAGATTTTGGTGGAACAGGAGAATAAAGGCAGCTCCTTACCTTGGCCTCCAGCGTGTTCAGCCTCTCGGTCATGTCAGCGAGCCTGGTGCAGTTCATGCATTCTAGAGAGAACAAAACACAGTGATGTCACACTGCCAGCTGCTCTGTGGCTCACCCACGGCTTCAGGCTGATCCCTCTGATCCAAGGCACATGGAAAAGTGAGTCAAGATCAGTTATGGGGCAAAATGAATATTCAAATCCACTGCACAGGTCACCAGCCACAGCCACATTACATGAACCTTGTTTGGGGATGTTTAGTGGGGCAGAGTGTGAAAATAAGTGCCCAAAATGCAGAAGGCAGATGATATAAAAATCAGTTTTAAGACTTTTCATGCTGCCAACCAGCATGACCTGCTGTCATAGGCAGAGACACTTGTCCTGCAACTGGTGCAGGCTGGCGTGGCACCTGCTCCCACCTCACAGGACACCAGGCTGCACAACCTCCACTCCCTTTAATACTCTCCCCTCTACTATTTTCCTGTTAAGATACCAAGGAAAGCAATGAATACACAAAATGCCCATCTCTGTGGAGTCCTGCTCCGTCCCTGGGCTCCCAGGGATGTTACCACTCCCAGACAAATGAGACACAGCATCCATCTCAGTGACAGCCTCAAAATCCAAGGCAGATCCGAGGGCTGATGCAGCCCAGAGCTGCAGCACGAAGTGGTTTCCATCCCACTTTGCTGCAGGGGAGCAGCAGACAGTGAGCAGCCACCAAAGGAGTCCTGACAGGAGGCCTCAGCAAGAGCAAACAGTGCCAGAACGAGCTCTGAGTGCAGGTTAAAGTGATTGCTCCCTCCAAAGGACATTCCTTATCTAAACACAAGGCCTGCTGCTTTACCTCTGGTTTCATCTCAGCAATTTTGAAGTGAGTGAAGGAGGATAGAGCCCTGAACAGAGATTTAATCAACAAGGTGCTTTCCCAGTGCTTTGCAGCAGAGTGGAACTGCCCACTCCCAGCTCTCAGAGAAGCTTTCAATGCTGGACCCCTCACCTCTCATGACTCAAAAAGGGAGAATTATTTACAGCATAGAGCATTTCAGAGGATAAACCATCCATATATTCAGGTGATGAATCACAGCTCATGTCCCATAGAGCAGAAGCACATCTCTGTGTGTGTTTTATGCTCCTTAAGGGCCTGTTTGCATTGACTGGCCATGGAAGTATTGAACTCTGGTGCTTCCATAGGGCTGGGAATGTTGTCCTGTAGTTCCTGAGCCCCTAACAGACTGCTCAGGTGCAGCTGAGGCTGCAATGATGCAGAGGATGGTGGGGAAACCCAAAGCTTCCCTATGGCAAGGAATGGGTGAACGTGGATTTTGGCCTGAGTGAACACCCCAACACCTGGGCTCTGCTGTCCCCCCTAACAAGCTTTGTCCCCTGTTGCACAAGGCCCCCAAGGGACCTCTGCAGTCTCCAGCCCCAGACACTTGCTGGCTTTGTGGAGCACATTGCATGCCCTGGTGGCTCTCAGCCACACAAAGATTTGAGTGCATGGCTTGGAAGAACAGGAAGCTGGGCTGTTCCACCCTGGTGATTTACAGGCTAAAAAGATTGTTTGAATGCTAACAGCAACCCATTGCATCCACTTTCCAAAGGAATTCTCACACTGGCCCTCTATGAGGAGCTGTGTAGCTTCCTAAAGGAGCCAGACATAGATTTTCCACTTCATAATACACAACATTTTGCAGCATGTGATGCTTCAGGAACACTCAGATGGAGGGATTTCCTCACAGGTCAATACTGATATGGGCTTTCTTTTACCAAACAGCAAATAACATTTGTTTCTTTTTATTTTCTGCAATAGATCTTGGGCAATCTCTTTTGGCTTGAATTGACCCATGAACATGCAAGTGCCATAAGTGCACTGCCCTATGGGGAAGGAAATGGGTGAGCCTTGTTTGGTCTGGATCTGCTTGTAGTGTGTGAAACAGGGAGTTGGTTTCTGTATGTAACTGGCTTCAGGCTTTTGATCTTGCTCATCCCCACAGAAAGATAAGACTGAATAAATCCAATGCTCCCAGGAGCCAAAAGACACAGCAGATATGTTACAGAGCAAATAAAACACAGAGTCCTATTCTCACTTCTGCTGGCTTGCACATATTAGTAACTCCCACAGGTTTAGAGAGACTGACTTGAACTGCCTGAAAACCATCTCTGCATCTCTGAGATAGACCAACCACTTCAGGTCCCTCTGGAGAGCTCAGCTCACTAATAAAAGGTTTGTACCACCCCTGTGCACAGGGGTGAATCAGCCAGCTCCCCAGGGGAAGGACAGGTTTCAGGGACAGCACCAGTCCAGCAGCTCTCTCTGCTCTTGAAGACTGTCTCAAAGAGCCCTCTCAGGTGCATTTGCAACAGAAAAGGTTTGATTTAAATGGACAAAGTGAACCAGCAGTGTCACTGCATGTGATATTTGTACTAATATGATCTTCACGTCAGTGATGTTGAAACAGGCAGAAAACACAGCCTGGGTTAGAAAGAGAACTACTTAAGTTCAGTCTGGATTTGATCTCTGATCCCTTCTGTTGTGAAATGCCTGGAAACCCAGATCCACACCCAAGGTACTTAGACTGGGCCCAAAAGACATTTAAATAATCCAGAAAGTGGATATCCTCATGCAAAAGACCTTACTGAGGCAAGAGTTCTGCCAACAAACCCATGTGACATTTATTTATCTGACCAACAGGCAGACAAGGCTTCCAAAGGCAGAGGTGAATGCTCAGGGCTGCAGTGTCAGACACTCCATTCCAAGCTCCCTCACACCACACCAGGGACTGTCCAGGGGCTGGGCTCCACAGCTGTCCTTGCAGAAAGGCTGAGAATGGTGGTGACAAATCAAGCTAATAAATATCTTCCCTAAACATGATGCACTGAAGTATTTAGTGTCTAATCTTGATGGCTGGTGGTTCCAAGGCCTGGGACTGCGAAGCTGAATTTTCTGATCAGGGTGGAAGCAATCTGTGTTATTTAAAAGAGCTTGAGAATCTCACATCATTATTTCTCATGTAACAAATATAACACTGGGGCAAATGCACACACTCTCTGACCTGGGACTGCAGAGCAGACGCTTTCCATATCTGCAGAAATCCATCACTTGTTGCTACACAGAACCACAGTTTATTTCTCTTCTATTCCTAGTTGGCAGATTTGTATTTTTCCAGCTAAACTCTGAGAAAGGAGTTGTGAATCCCAACCTCAAAACACATGGTAGGATTTGTTTTAGAAATATTCCAGCAGAGAGGATAAATAATTGGGATAATGAACATGAGACAGTACCAGCATATCCCATGACACCCAGTCTGTCTCCACGACGTCTCACAGTTACTGTCCCATCTCTCCTTTCCCATTGCTCCTTTCAGCTGGAATGTGACTGGAAGGATGGAAAATTCTAATGCAGAGGAGACGTGCAAGACTTCACATGCTGGAAAATTACAACCCAGGTACTCTGTACCAGCTGTGGCCTCCTTAACCCTGACACAAAGGTTGATAGGTTCAACCCATCTTTGATTAAAAACAAGCCTCCAGCTTTGCCAACAGGCATCAGATCTGTACCCGAGCTTCCAGTCTGGACACTGTGAGTGTCCTAAAGCAGTGAATGATGACTTCAAGTCCCTTGTTAACCTGGCACTCCTGCTTTGCATAATTTCATTATTAAATAGTTGCACACTTCAGCTTCTCAAGCCTGAAAGCCCCACAAGTCTTCAAACTCCTCACTCAAATCCTAAGAATAACAGCCTGATACCAGCAGGGCTCTAATGATTTCAGCACAGTTATCACAGGGGCACTGAGGGCAGTAAAAGAAGAACCAGCCCAGCTTTCACCATGGGGCCACAGGTCAGTTTTGTGTGAAAAGGCAAAGAAACCTCTTGGCACCTCTGGCCCATTTCTCAGCTCTGACAGCCCACACTCATTTGTACACCCAGAGTCTCTGCAGAATACTAAAAGAGCTTTTGGTTTCCCTACAGCCAGATGCTCAGTAGATATAAATTGCACAGCTCAACTGAAGTCAAGGGATCAAGGCTCTGTCTCTCTTTTTCTTGATGGATTGCTCCAAAATTTGTGTTTCAGAGGGGAGTCAGAGGAGGTGGTTTATAGCATAGGAAAGGGGAGAGAATTCTGGAATCACAAAGCCTTTGTTTAAACAAATAAAGTCTTTGCAGCCAGTTTTTTTCAAGACCATATTTTGCTATTACAAGAAACTTCAACCTTGCAATGCAATGGGGCGTAGCACACAGGCAGGCTCAGGGACATGAGAATCACATCTGCAGCTCATGCTTCAACCTGCTCAGACTCCAAACAACACACTTCCCTCCTCCCAGGATCACTTTCCTTTCATCCATTGTTAGCTTAATGTAAAGGACCTGTAAAGGATCCAGGGTCAAAGGATTAAAAAGGACCAAATGTAACATATATGCAGAGAAACGAATTCAATTCTTGATTTTTGTGACACAACTTGCCTGGCAGCTCTTCCCTCTCCATCTGACCTAGTCCAGCACTTCCATTGCATGGCCATGCACAGAGAAGACAGGCTGGGTGATCCCCAGGGCAGGGGAGCAAACCAGAGCTGCAAACAGCCCATGTTGGAGCACTGGGAAGGCAACAGCAGCTCCACAGAACTCAACACAACAGCTCTGAGTGTGCAGCAACTGCAGCATCAGCTCCTGCACCACCACAGCCACGGCACCGCCCTGACAGATCAGTGACACACAGCTTGAGAAGGTCCAGCTGGAAGAACATTTTGTCTGTCAAAGTAAGCAGGAGACCAGCTTTTCTCAGCAGACACTTTCCCCAGGACAAGTCCAGAGCAGTTTCTGAGCAAATCTGGAAGAACTCAGCTAAATTCACCCAGTCAACCATGTTTCTTTGCAAAGAGAGAAGGATGAACTCAAAACTCCCAAGGGAAATCGGAAGCACCATTAACTCAGTGAGCACCCAGGATCTCATGCACTGATGCTTTATTTGACACTCTTGAGAGAAACCACCAGACCACTGACCCCTCCATCCCCTTACTGCCACACACATATGCACACTTTAGCCAGAAAAGGAACAGTGGCACAGGAGGAATTTCAAGTCAAATTCCACAGCAGAAATAGGAATATGGATCTTCTGTGCCTACCTAGGTGGCCCTCAGCTGGGGGACAGCCAGCCTGGGCTTGCATCTCCACCTCTCTTTAATTTGTCCGATTTGACCCTTCCAGCCTTTTTACATGGTTACTGAGTTTCCTTAAGTAGTTTATGTTCTGGCCCTTTGCAAAAGCTTTCGCCAGTGCTTGTGAAGGATAGCAGGCCCAAGCCATAAATCACAGCCAACCTGGGATCTGTTTTTTCAACACATTTCCTCTAATGAGAGTCAGATGTTGGCTAGATAGGCTTTATTAATTGTGCTTGTTTAGAACGGGCTGTGTGTGACCAGGGTTTGAGCACGTGAAAGGCAGAGGTCTGACAGCAGGCAGGGAGGAGATGGACACCTCTGTCACCCAGTAGCCTCTGGCCTGAGGAGCAAAGGCTCAGGAATCAAAGAGAGGGAAGGGCTCCGACCCTGGTCACAGCTCCAGTCCCAGTAAAGCCAGAGCAGGAGCTGTTTCTGCAAGGGGAAGCTCTCTGAGTTTTGTTTAGTGTAGGATCATTAAGGCTCCACTGCCCTGATATTTACCTGCTGTGTGCATTGTAAAACACAGAATCACAGAATATCCTGGGCTGGAAGGGACTCAAAGATCATCCAGCTCAACCCCTGGCCCTGCACAGACACCCCAACAACCCCACCCTGTGCACCCCTGGCAGCGCTGTCCAAACTCTCCTGGAGCTCTGGCAGCCTCGGGGCTGTGCCCATTCCCTGGGGAGCCTGGGCAGTGCCAGCACCCTCTGGGGGAAGAACCTTTCCCTGATATCCCTGACACAGCTCCAGGCCATTCCCTCAGATCCTGTCACTGGTCACCAGAGAGAAGAGCTCAGTGTCTGCCCCTCCTCTTCCCCTTTTGACAAAGACAGTGGCAAGGGAAGGGCCCCACTGGGCAGGGGCTGTCCCAGCCCTGATGCTGGGACAGAAAGGCCAAGTCACCCAACCCAGGGAAGAGCTGTGCACTCAGTGCCTCTTCTTCCCAACACTTCCCATGTCCAGCTGCACCAAATCTGTGTTCTGGCCGACCTGCAAACATTGCAGGCTCCAGCCTGGCCACAGCCTCACCTTTCACCCTGCATTTACACACCACGTGCCCTTCTGTTCACTCAGGAGTGGGATTTGGTGATCCTTTGGGGTCCCTTCCTGCTCAGACCATTCTGTGATCCAGGTTCCACTCTGGGACTGGCAGAGCCCCACGACATCCTGGTCATCAGCACAATTAAAACATCTCACACATCAGGAACCTGGAGCTCAGAGAAACTTAAAGATGGTCTCCTTGATCATAGAGGGTTTGTTCTTTCCCACAGTTTTCACATCAGGATTTTGCAGGCTGGAATGTTTTATCTTCACCTGGAAATTGTGAGTTATTAGGTTGCCTATCAATATGAAACAGAACACCTCCAGAATATTTTTGCCTTTTTACCTTCATTCCAGATAATTCACCATCTCTGCTACGAGACCCCAGTCACTGCCAAAATCCTCCCATTTGTAATGTCTCTCATATCTCTATTATAACAACCCTTACCCTTAACTTTACTGGCTATCTTTAAAAAGCAGCTCAGATTTCTTTTCTTATGAGAACTGCTATCTGATCCTTTTCCGCTTGTAAAGTGTTCATACTTCATTTTTGTGTCTACTTTCTTCTTTTCCTTCTTAAAGAGGAAAAGGCTTTTTTTTTTTTTTTTGCATAAACAAACAATAAATGTTTTTTTCATTATCGTGACATTCGGTGATTTTGAAATGTCTGCAAGAAAAACCTCAGCAAAACTGAGTGAAAAGAAAGTTTACCACAAAATGCAAGTTACTCCAAGTTGTTGAGTAACAACTACTACTCAAGAAGCTACACAAAATTTGGTACATTGTTTCAAGTGAAAAAAAATAGGTGCAATTTTTAACAGTTTTGCAATATTATCTCTAGAGATTTTTCTTAAATGATTTTTCATACCCTCTGAATTAAATGTTTCAGCCTTAAGTTTTGAATAGCGTTTTTTTCAAATCTCACTTAAGTTAAAAATAAATTAACAAATTAAATAGTCTTAAGTGAAAGTAAATGGTTTCATTTGGGTCAAAAGAAACAATTCTGGTTGACCCTATTTTAACTAAAAATTTTAACTAAAACCATATTTTAGTTATTACACTGTGTCAAAACCTTAAATTTTTCCATTTCAAATTCTCCCAAATCATTTTGCTTTCCAATTTTTTGGATTTGCAAATCAAGCCAAAACCCCTCCATTATACCCAGGACTATTCTTAAACAGCTCACATCACTCACGTTGTTTTATTTAAGATTTCACACATGCACACTCCCACCCCAGTCACTAATTTTATCCACAATTCCTCTCAGCCTGGGGATTTGTGCTCCTCCCCATCCTGCTGGTGAGGCTGGTGCTCCATCAGCATTTGGAATTTGATCAGGATCATTCATTCACAGGCAGCCATCAGCTGTGAGATCCATGTCCAATCCATCTCTATCTGCCAGAGGAAGGTTTAGCAGGGAATGGCTGGGTTTTGATGCAACATTTTTGGATAGAAATGCATCACCTTTATTTTTACAAACACCAAGGACATTTCACTACCACAGCCTGACTGAAGTTACCCTGAAAACAAAGATTTTACCTGTCCAGCATGAGTTTCCTAAAGCCTTGCTGACTGGAACTGCTGGTCCTGGAGCTCCAAGTGATGCTGGTGGCACTGGGGCTACTCAATAATTTTGATATTGCACCAAACCAACCCTCCCCTGGTTCACAGTGTAGCAGCGCATGGCAGCAAAGCAGACAAAGCAAATAAAATGAAAGAAACTAAAGAAACACAGGTAGGAGGAATGATATGTATCTAGAAACCTCTCACAGCAAGACAAATTTAAACTAGATTAAAAGTCTCCAAATTTAAAGAGGAATTCCACAAGCTTTCCAGCCAAGGAAGCTGAGGGCACAATGTCCACAGGGCCTGGGGCTCCTTCCCAGGGAAAACACTACAGTGAGTCCAGTCCTCACTATGCCAAAATGCCATGTCTGATCCCACCATCGTTGAGCTAAACTCATTTCTCCCTCAATTCCTGCTCTATGACATGGAGAGAAGCTTCATGGGACCTGACCCCAGTGAAGAACACACGGAAACCCCACTCAAAACTTCATCTCACATTGAGATGGCTTCACATCCCTTACAAACCAGACTGCTTCTCCCTGCTGGGAGAAGCAATCAGGAGGAAAATGCAGTCCAAATCTGGTGCAGTGTAACATGAAATAAGGAAGCAGACAGGACAAAAGGAAACATTTGAATCAGGCTCACCGTGAAGTCTGCAGGGACTCTCACAATATTGGTTCTGCACCTGTGTAACACAGGTCAGGGAATCTCTCACAGTCTGGAGCCAAACAACGTGTGCTGAGCTGGGGTTTGTGTTTCATAAAGACACTCCAGAGCCAGACAACCAAGGTTTCCTTAGTGAACTGCATCCAAAGTTAACCACTGGATAGCAAATATGCATCTTGTTTCCAGTTGGGATTTCTGACCTCAAATTCTACCTCTGCTTTGAGTTTTATTTCTTGGGCCTGCAAAGCTGTAGGGCAGCTCTAGGGTTGGACACCTCCTCTCTGCTCAAAGTCCCTGTAACCCACAAACATGTGACATTCAGGATGCTCAGTCAAGCTCTAGTTGTTCCTCATCCAGAATATTGGCTTCCTTTAGCCAAGACAAAAAAGAAGCTGAAAGACCAATAAGGAAAAAAAAACTATTTAAGCCACTGAAAAGTATGGTCAGAATTCGGAAGAATTTGGCTCCCTGAACATCAAAATACTATGTTTGCACATTCTTTCTCCAGCAAATGCCCAATGATGATGATGATGGTTGTTAATTATTACTATTGCCAAGGGCACTTTTGCAAAGGTTTGATTTCCCATGTCAGCATTTCATCCTCAGGTTCACCACACCATGGTTTGTCCATTCTCCCCCACTCCCCCCCCTCCCTCCCTGGGGCTCTGAAGGGCCCCCACAGCCCTCACCCAACACCCCTGCCCTGCACAAGGCCAGTGAGCACTTGGAGCTGGGCTGAAATGGCTCATAGGTCCAGGACATCCCTCAAGGAGTCTCACTCTGCCTAATGCTGCTCATTGCCCCTTGCTGGCCTTTCTCTAAATCCCCCTGAGCTCTGCAGTGCTCCTTACAGATCTGAGCAGCAGGAAGAGGAATCCTTTCCACACTTGCCTGCAGCTGTGATTTTGTTCTCCAGGACACCCAGGGACACTGGGGTTTCAGGAGACCCAGCAAATCCCTCACATCCTCTGGTCTCCATAATGTGAGGAACAAGGTAACATTTGCATCCCATTACTGGTGAGCACAGAGCTGTGCAAAGGACTTTTTGTTTGGGTTTGTTTTCTGTTGTTTCCTTGTTAACTTTTGGGTACAGAAAAATTAGTAGAGGAAATATCTGCTTGGCTTTAGCCAGGCACATTTCAGTTTCAGCTTCAGATTTTTAACTCTTCTTTAGAAGTTACACCTCCAACTCATTTTAGATTGAAAAATCAAAGGATATTCATAATCAAAGTGTTTTCTGGGATTTCTGCATTCTGTTGTTTTAATCAAAAACTCACTAAACACTTCCCAAACGCGGGGATCTATTCACTTTCTGATGGGACCAAGCCTTTAATCACCATTTGCCTATTTGCACTTTCTCTGACCTGTGACATGGACCCAACAACAGCAGCACAGCACGTCCCCTAAGAGCCCTCTTGCTGGTGGCAGTTTGAGAAGACTCATTTTGAGGTTCTAGATGATTCCACCCTGAAACTCTCCTTAAAAATGCCTTAAATGGCAAGTTTAGACCCATGAATGAAGGCCTAGCATCTGGGGAGATTTCTCCTGGAACATGGCAAGCATTGGGTAAGGCTGGGTGTCAGCCAGTCTCCTCTCCCACACTCTGCCTCAATATTAGGTTACTCTTACAGCTGTGGAGGTTCTGACAATGAATTTTGACCCTCCCTCTGAGCACTGATGAGGAACAGGGAGAAGAGCCAGCGAGTCCAAAATGGACAAACCCAGAATGGTGCAATTTGCCTGCAATACACCAAGAAGGAACTGGATACCTCCAGAGACACCTCCATCCCTCCAACCCCACACCATTAATAGTCACTTCTGAGCACCAGGAAACAATAATAAGCTCCAAGCAGGGCTTTAAAATGACACAGCCTGAGCTTTAGAGGCCAATGCAGAGTCACTGGTCCCTGCTGCCACGTGATGCTGCTGGCAACAGGGGTGATTTTGGCACTTTTAAACAAGCACAGGGCCACATTGCAATGGGAAGCAACAACCATAATTTTCCAGCAGTCAGAGAGCTCCTAGGTTTTGTACCCACTGAGAGTTTAGCCCCAACAGTACAATACAGAAACTCGAGGGCACTTAATCAAATCAAAGCTCTTAACTGTTTAAGTTCATCTTTCTCCATGCAATGTGTCTGCAAGACACTCTCAGGCACTTCACCAGAGTTAATTGCCTGAACCCAAACCATCACAGCCCACAAATCCTTTAAACTTTGAGAATTGACTTAATGCTGAACAGCTGCCAGGCTCTCACTCGCCTGCAGCCATGGGAACAGCTTTTCTTATCAATAAATGGGGATTCCTGTGTGTGCAACACCCAGGAATGGCACTGCAAATGCCTCTGCTTGGAGATTAGGAAATGCCAGCAAAAATGTGCTAAGTGCAGCTGGAGGCCAAGCAAGATGCACATTCCCACCAAAGCAGGGCCCAGTCCCTTTCCAGAGGTGTGGAATGAGGGCACGGGGGGTGCTGGAAGCACGGTGGTGCTTGCTGTAAATTGCTGTGCTTCCAAAGGCAAGGCACTGCAGCTCTCCTCAGCTCAAAGGGAAGCACTGGGCTACCTCCAAGAACCATTGGTAAATGAGGACTTTAATGGTGACAATTGCATCAGTACAAAAGCAATCTCCTGTTTTAGTCCAATTAGTGCTGTGCTAAATCATCAGCCTGGGCCTTGCCTTTCACAGTGGAAGGAGACACATCTGTGAGGCTCCTCTGCTGCATGTGGTTTGTATTATCCTCTAGCACAATATGCATAAACTAATGCTGTTCTACACTTACACAGCACCTCATCTGGAAATCTGAAAGCGATTTATGAATGGTGGGCATCTGTGACATCTTACAGATGGAAATCGAGGCACAGAGGGATTCAGTAATTAGCCCCAGACTTGCACAATGAGTCAGCTGCAGAGCAGAGCCCATTATTTGTTCTTTAGTAACATCTAGTGTCCAAATACAGAGGGAGAAAAGTGGTTTTTTTTCCCCAAAAAGTGTACAAGCACACCCAAAAATACCACCCATGCCTGTGTTCAGACCAAGACTGTTGAGGAACAGTCAGAGTGAATGCACAGCCTAAAGCACAGCCTCCCCTGGCACACAGGTCTCTTCATTCTTGCAATACAAACACAGGCAAGCAGAGGGGTTAATATGCCTGAAAGTTTGTCTGCTTTTTCCACATCAGTTGATCTAATAAAAAAGATTGATTCTCCCCACAAATCTGGCCTCACTTTAACAAATCATTTGATTTGACACAAAGGACTATATTCAGATAGTTTAAATTCCACTTCACTCCCTGAAACTAAAGTTTCTAATTGGCTGAAGCCTCAGAAACAACCAATAGCAAAGGCCAGGCAGAGATACCCACCTTGGGAAGGGCTGGAAGTGCCTGAGTGCAGCGAGAAGCATCTGCAGATCTCTCTGTTCTGCAGTGCTTAGGAGCCCAGGAGGAACGCTGCAGTGTGAAAGAAAACACACAGACCTTCCTGCACCTTTGAGAAACAAAGCAGCAGCTCACACTTCTGAAAGCCTCCCAGTGGTAAACACAACACTCTTATTACCTGCCCACCTTGCCTGAAGTGACAATCCCAAAATGTTGGGATGCAGATGACCAGGGTGTAGAAGAAGGCCATAACCAGGTCCAAGCAATACTGTCTCTGCCTTGCTGCCTGGCCCCACACTCCCAAAGGGTTTAGCCCTCATCCTAAAATCAGAGTATCATTTGGAAGCTGAATGACTAAAATTAAATCATGGAAGGAAACCTTCAAACATCAGGCAACAAGAGGAATCCCAGGCCAGATTGCCAAGATGAAGGATTCCTTCCACAGTCAGAAAAACCCTAAAAATCCAACCAACCTATAAATCATAGAAAGATGGAATTGTTTGTGTTGGAAGGGAACTTAAAGATTATCCAGTTCTACTCCCTTGCCATGGGCAGGGACACCTTCCACTATTCCAGGTGGCTCCAAGCCCTGTGCAGCCTGGCCTTGGACACTTCCAGGGATGCAGGGGCAGCCACAGCTCCTCTGGGCACCCTGTGCCAGGGCCTGCCCACCCTCACTGGGAACAATTTCTTCCTACCATTTTAGCTAAACCTCCCTTTGAGTATAAAACCATTGCCCCTTGCTCTGTCACTACCTGGCTGTGTAAAAAGTCTCTCTCCTTCCTTTCCACAAGCCCTGTTTAAGCACTGGAAGGGACTCAAGGTCTCCTTGGAGTCTTCTCTTCTCCAGGCTGAACAACCCCAGCTCTCTCAGCCTGTATTGGTGGGAGAGGTGTTCAGAGCATCCTAAACACCCATCATAACCATCATCAACACCCAGCCCATATTCTCTAGCCTGCTGTCACATTAGCAGAATAACAGCATCACTAGATTTTGCCTGGATGAAACCTTAAAAGGGTGTGAAAGTGCACAGTGTAAACCTCATTTTAAAATGATTTCATATCTTGCCCCCTCCGAAGGCTGTGGTGTGCAAGGGCAGGACTCTTGGTGCTCTCCCTGAATACCCAACAGGACAGATGTTGAAAAGGGCACAGCCACCAAGGGAGAAACTGAAGCACAAAGTTTCAGGCCAAGGAAACAAATCACCACTTTAAAAAGACAATCCAGAACTAAGAGTGGTCTGTGGCAGGACCAATAATAAGGACTGCAGAAAATGTAGGTATCACCTCTGCTGACACAGTACTTTCCCATGTGTCCTTGGACATGCCATCAGCTCCTGCACATGGCAGCTCCAACACCAGGGTCACTGTGGCAAGAAGTGCATTTGTGTGCCAGGATATGCCCAAGTTAAAGAGGGGAGTCAGCAACAGCATCCCAAACCACGGCAGAGAGTAGGAAAGGGAATGAGGATAGAAACAAGACCTGAAGGATCCTTCTCTCTCAGAAGGATTTGGGCTGGTTTCTCTGCTCAGACATTGATTTTTTTTTTCTTTCTTCTTCCTCCTGATACAGTAAGAACTAAGACTTTCAAGGAAGCTGTTACACACTCCAAATGTCCTCTGGTCTCCATAGTGCCCACTGGGAATAGTGTAGGGCATCTTCAGGGTCCCAAGGGATTGGACACAGACCCTTCTCAGGCTGCCCTCTCTGCCCTGCTTGGCTGTTTCCCACTCCTCCAGCTGGGCCAATTCCAGCCTGAACAACCATCCCTTGAGGAATCTGTGACACCCCTGAGCAGAGCACACAGAGATGAACTGCAGCTACAGCAAGAAGCACAACCCCACAGAGGGTGGGGCACAAGACTGAAGCTTGTCCTAATCTGAGGCTTCATAGGAGCTTCTGGGCTGTGGGACACAGATTTTCTGCTGAATGTGCATCTAGCAAGGAGAGCAGAGAGGCAGAGCAGTGAGAGCTCCTCATGCCCTGTCACACCACTGCCCTCACAACCCAGCACTTGGGATAACTTGGCATGGGCTGCTTCAGAGCTGCCACGATTTTCACCTTCCACAAAACCTGCCTGTGGCCATCAGGCACAAAGACTCCCATGTAAATTCCTGCTTCTCATTGATTAGCCATCACTGGAGACACATTTTAGAATTTAAAACCTTGGCTGGGCTTTTGCATCTGCATCAGAGAACTTTGAAGCTATTTTTTTAAAGTTGTTTTAGAGACACACAGCTCATGCACCAGCAAGCAATAAATCAGCTTTCATTCACTCCCAACCTTTAGAACCAGTTTGGTTTTCTCAGGGAGGCTGTTCCAACACACTCAGACAGGAGGAGACACCAGGCTGCTGGATGCCAGTGGCTGAAGAACCTCAAGGGAGAGCCTGCAACTGCAAATGAGGCCACAGCCACCCTCCCTCTGAGTACTCAGCTCCAGCAACCCCATTCCTGCCTCTTCTCAGCATCCCACCCCAAAAGATTGATGAGATGCAGGTTGGGGAAAACAGAGGCATGAGTTTTAATGACAAGGACAGCACAAGAGGTACCCTGAGACAGCCCCAGGAGCCTGGTGTCCTCTCTCAGACAGTGAGCCAAGCAAGGAGGAGGAAAGTGAAAGCAGGATGGCGCTTCCCAGGTGCTCCTCAGGCACCACCTGGGCAGTTCCCAGAGAGAAGCAGGCCATCCCCAGCTCCCTTTTCCAGATCCTTGAGGGAAACTGAGGGAAAGAGCAGGCAGAGATTCACAGACCTCCCCCTCCCAGAAGCAAAGGGCACCCCTGGCTGGCACAGCCCCCCTCCCCCAGGAGCTGCTGCGGCTCTGCCCGTGGTGCCCACTTACGGTCCTGGCTGGGAAAGGAGCCGTGCTGGCGGCCAGAGGAACCTGCGGGGGGAGACAAGGAATGATCACTGCTCGTGTCAGAGCCTCGCCCTGCCTCAGCAGAGGGAAGCTCCCTCAGCTGGGGGAGCCAGCCTGGGCAAGGAACGGGAGCACCTCTATTGCCCCTGTGCCAGCAGCAGCCCTGGCACACAGGGCACACACCGCCCTCCCGACTGCTGCAACAGCCCCAAAACTGCCCCAAAACTCCTCTGGAGATGATGCTTCCAGTGTGGATGTGACAGCCTGGTGAGAGATAGAAAGCTGGGTAAGCTTTCCCATTAATCGGCCTGGGAAGCTTTAGGGAGCTGGAGATAAATGATGATAGTCAAATATGAAAACAATCTGTAGGTGGTGTTTTTTACCAATCTGTTTTGCTGATTTTCTCATAAAGGTGCCTTGTTAATTAGCCAATCATGTGAAATGTATTAAGTGACCAATTAAATGTATGAAATGACCAATCAGGTCCACCTGTACCGAACTAAGGTATAAAAAGAAGAGAGGAGCAACTAAATGACTTTTGCGCTTTGCCTTCTGATGTGACTCTGTGTCATCTCTGGCTCAATGGTGCAGGAAATACAGCCTCAGCCAAACCTCCTGAAGGGAACAGGCTGCAGCATCCACTCTGGCTCAGTGGAAAAGGGGCACAGGTTGGGTCTGGGGTGGTTTTTTGGGGTGACAGCAATCGCTGCTTCCATCACACGCAATAGGGAAAAAATGGTCCTGGTGCAAGGAGGGAGAGCAGCTGCTGTTGTTTTGGGTGAGCCATGGGGACAAGAATCCAGCACCTTTCCAGCTGCTGATGCATGGGGTAAAAATGATGTTTGTGACAAGAAGAGATGGAATCAAGGTGGGGGGAAGACCTTTAGCAATATGGGCACAGCAACATCTCCTAATGCTTAGAAAAACAGAGTACACTTCAGAGGGGGTGTCTGCCTCCCCAGCTCTGCTTCTCAGCTGGTTTGGTCACCTTCCCTCTACAGACTTTTTCTGTTTCCAAGTGTAAAGCCAGAGATGACGACTCCAACTGCCTTTATAACCAGTCTGAAGTCTGTGAAGACCTAATTATTTAAGTCTGTGAGTCATAAAGCACTTTCATCTGGAAATATATGAGCAAATCTGTATCTGTGTTTTGTGAATAAAAGGAAAAAGAAAAATGCTAAACAAGCTGAGAAAATAATTGTCTTAGTAGGAAAAATTTCCCCCAGCAGTCGAGGGTGATGGTCCCACTGAAGTGATGGATATTAGTCATGATCACACACATAAAACCATCTTGAAGATACTAACTGCAAACAACTGTTACAAGAGTTTACAAGAGTGTGTTTGTTGTACCAGTGTCTAGAAACATCACATTAAAACCAACCAAACAAGATCAGATAATTGCTTTGAATGTGTTTTTTGTTAGATTGGGGTCCTGGATGGTTTTGTGCAAAGACCTGGGAAGTTGAGCAGCCAGCTTGCTCACAGTCCTCCTACTCATCCTCACTGGCAGGAACAGGAGATGCTGGTGCATTTACACCAGTGCAAATCTGGACAATGTCTGGAGCCCCTTAGGACCCTCACAGAGTCACTAAAGCCCACACACATTTCTGTGGAGGATGATGCTTTAACTTTCCTCCAGCTCTGCTATGTCACTCAACCTTTAAAGCACACAGGCAGTGATAATGGGTCCAGGCCAGTCCCAGAGTCAGTGTTACATTTCCCTTAAACCCATTCTTTGAGGAAAATAAATAGAGACTTGGATGCTGGTGTGACTCCCAGCAGATGTTTTCATAATGTTGGGCAAATCTGGGACATGTGGATGAACAGAAAATTGCCCAGAATGAACTCCAGCACTACCTCATTCCCTTTCCCTTAAAGAAATCCTGTCTCAGCAGGACCTGACCCCAAGACCCTCACAGGACTGCCAGCATGGGGAATATTTTCAGCTACTTTATTCCAAGATTTGGGATTCAGTGATGCTCATTCAGCAAGGACATGGTAAATCAGATCCCTGAGGGGATGTTGCCATAAATTCCTACCATGGTTTCTCTCAGATGAGCAGCAGGCTGTGCTGCACTGCTCACAGCACTTCTCCTCCCACCAACCTGAGCAGTGGGAGCCAGGCAGCAGCATTTGCCTCTAGGAAATCCTGCAGGGCCAAGGTGATGGCCATGCTGCAGCCTTTCCTGCATCCCCAGTGCCAGGGTGCTCCAAGCTGTGCCAGCTCCTGCTGCAAGCCCATCTCTGGATGCACAGGAGAGAGAGGGCAGGGGCAGGAGGGGTCTGGGACACAGCCTGAGGCAGGGCAGCCTGGCTGGATCACAGGGCCACTTAAGTGCAAACATAGAAAACATGGCATTTATTGAGTGAGCCCTTCCTGTTGCATGGCCAGGACCACTTCTGCAACAGGAACCCAGCAGGGGAGTCCCACAGAAACCTCCCTCCAGATACCCCAGCTCCCAGTGCTGTCAGACATGATGGGATCTCTTTGTGTCTCATCTTTGTGCCTAAATCTCTCTCCTGTTTTTATAGGTCTGCCTTAAGACTGCAGCAAGCCACAATACCGCCCTGCTTCACAGAAAACCAGTCCCACCCACCCTGCTCCCTGCCTTGGCTGCAGCAGGATTGCAGCTGAGGACTGGGATGCAGCTCCAGCACCTTCTCCACCTCCCAGGACAGTCAGCAGGGCAGACTCGTATCCTTCTCCTCATATCCTTCCCCTCTCCTCCCTTATCCAGCACAGCCAAGTCCCAAAGAACCTAAAATCTGGTTACCCTTGGCCACAACAGCTGCCCTGCATGCCAGGGAAGGACACATCAGCTGCAAGAGGAGTGCAGAGAAACAAGAATTGAGCTTCACATTTTAACCCCAAGTCTGGCAGAAGCCTCCCCTCTGCTCTGACACTGTCAGTGCAGCCTGAGGAGCTGCATCAAGGCAGCACTTGGATCTGAGTGAAGGGGAAGAAAATTAATGTTGTCTTTCATGTTTGAGGACTTAACATAAGATCAACCAAGCACATCCTGCATGAGATTTTTGGGGATGGGTGGTCACAGAAAATGGCAAGTCTCTTTGGTGCTGGAAGCCCTGCACCACTACAGAGCATCCACATTACCTGCAAGCCATAACAAAATGCTCAAAACCATATGGTTTTGCACTCTTATCCCAATAATAGAATAATCACTATGCAATACATTTTCTTTCATCATTCAACCATTAACAGCAACTTCAAACCACCGAGTTCTGCTTCTACTTTGAGAAGCAGAGAAAGATTCCAGTTTAGTCTTTTCCAGATGAAATTAGATAAATGTTTAATGCCTTCTGCAAGATCTGCAGAGTCAACAAAAATACTAAAGGCCAAATCCAGAGGGATCCTGTTAACTAATTCAAGATCCATCTAGAGTTAAACAGCATCCACAGTGAGAACAGAAAGTTTTTCCCTTTGCACAACAGTGTCAGGTCAAGATCAATGACATTAAAAAAATGTTTACTAGGTCTTTTCTGTAACAGCAACAAGAAAGAAAAAACTAAATCTCAAGAATTGTAACAGAAAGGCCAGTCAAAGGTAGAAATGTATTCCACAGCCCTGTGCAGAGAATCCATTTCTGGACATCTGCCTAAAACTCTGCATCCGCCTTGTGCTGGCTCAACCCCCACTGCTCTTGGCAGGTGAGATAGAAAATTGGTTATAAAATGAGCTCTATATTTTATAAGTTTCATAAACATTTTTTTGAAAAAAAAACATGGAATATGAGGTATTCTCAGAGATTCTGTGCCAGAGAATAATGTGGTCTAACTTGGAAACAGAGTTACCACCTGTTCATGGCAACTGCTCTTTTAATCTTCATTTCTGTTTTATGAGCTGACCAACACTATTTTATTAGCTGACAATTAGTTTAGGTTGATTTAATTAAGCAAAATTGAGTACAATCCCTCTTTCTTCCAGGGCAAATGTTCTGCAGGATTAGGAGTACGAGCAACTTGGAACCTGTATCAATAAAGCTAAATTCCAGATCTTTTTGTCAAAAACAATCACATGACTGTCCAGGTAAGTATATGTCAGTGGACACAGAGATGTTCCAGGTGTTCTAAGAGAAAAAAGAGGTGTTCTAAGGAAAAAAATAAAAATGTTCTAAGAGGAAAAGAGATGTCCTAAGAGAAAAAGGCAGGCTCTGGCTGCCTGGGGAAGACCAGAGGTGATAGTTTGACACCAGCACTTGTGCTTAAGTTTAACTGGTTTGAGTTGCCAACTTTGCTTTTAGAATGAGTGTCTGCAGCTCATGGAAAGACACTGCCAGATAAGAAGGAGAAAGATGAAAAATAAGCCAATCTGGAAATAGTAATTGATTATTTTTCAAGGGGATCAATTCCTTAAACCATGTGGCTGTTGCACTTGTGGCAGTGGGACAGAAAGGGCAGAGCAGGGTGGGGGGAGGAGCAGGAACGTGGAGGGGGGATTGGAGCTGGCCCTGGGAAGGGGCTCACTGGACTCATGCAGGGATGAGGACATGGTCATTGTCAGGCTGCTCCCCCAGTTACTGCTCCATCTAAAGCTTGAAGCTGATGACAAAAATCTGTCCATATCAGCAGAAGGTCATCTGCATCTCCAACAGATGCCTCCAAAATGATGTAGCACAGGAGGCAAGGCTCAGTGTTTGCTTTTTGCTGCCAGTGTTTGCTCTCCTGTGAGCAAATACCCTCATGCACCAGCATTTGAGCTGAAGAAACATGTTTCTGCAAAGTACTGCATTAGACAGCATGGGGTGGATACCTCAGCTTTAATGTCTTTGGGTTTGGCTTTGCTTCTTGTTGTAACTGTTTTCTTCTTTATTTTTTTCCCTTGAATATTTTGTATAACGTTTGCAGGGCTGTACCAAGAAGGGATTCCCACCTAGGCAAACATCTCTGGTTTAGCACAAACTCAACCTTACACACAGACAGGAGCTTGAGCTGCGAGTCAGGCTGAGAGGATTTAGCCTTCCTCAGACAGGTTGTACAGATGTTTCTTCTTGGCTCATTTTAAAGATTCAAAGCAATAATTGACCAAAATCAGCAGCCTTTTGAGTACCAGCCTTCACCAAGGTAAGCTTGAGTGGAATACTCAAGGATGAACTTCCTCACATCACAATTTCTTGAGTCCCATCTTGCAACAAGGCAGAACCCAGTGGTTAATTCTATGTGCAGAGCTTGCAGTGAAGGTTGTAGCCACAACTCAGCCCTAGAGGACTGATAAAAATGACTGTAACAGTAGTAGAGGCTCGGGTGCAGTTCAGTGCAGACAATTTTGCAGTCAAATGGCTCTTCTGTAAGATATATGTTGCCTTTGACTCTTAGTGAGCCTTGAAAAGTGAGCCACCATCATTAGTTATAACTCCCTGGCAAGGAAAGCACTAATAATTCTGACTAATTGTCATGGAAAGTTACCCTGATTGCAAATTTGACAGTTATAAAAATCCAATTTTGGAATTCCAAACAGGCCAGGAACACAATTAGGCTCTACTTTTTAACACCCTCTTGATCAATGGTGGGGCAATGGAGACCCTTCCAAGGGCTTTGTTTTGAAATGAATGGCGCCATATTGATGAAACAGCTTGGACCCAAACCAGAAATTAAATTGAAAGTTTAAACAATGCAGCTGTATTTTATCATCCTGTATTGTCAAGCTTTAACGAAAATAGCTCCTAAACAGAGCCACATGTTTTGCCTGTTGCCCAAAAACTGAAGGTGAATTTTAAAACCCTTTCCTAAGCTGCAGGATGCCAAGATTTTTCAGCTAGAAGTTATTATTAGGACACAACAGTATTTCATATAAGCCCTGACAATGATTTTGTATGGTTTCTGTAAAAGCAACTTCATTTTTTACACCGGAGATGGCTCAGATGAGTGACACTTCAAAAAAATGGAACCTCTGCTATGTATTTCTTCTTTCCCATGTACATGTGATAAAGGCAAAAATAAAACCACATTTCAATCATCACAACAACCAAAACAGGGAGTGTAAGTTGGATTTCCCCCTCATCCTACATATCATTGATGAAAATTGTCAGCTGCCTTCTGATCCCTGGACCTGGAGACAGATTTAGTGAGGGTCTATCAGGTATTTCAGTGTCACTGGGAAACCTGCAGGCAGCTCTTACTCTGAGAGCTATCTCCTGCCTTTAAGGATTAAGATATGATTAAAAAAACACTTGTTAGTTACAACATTCCAAGAACCAGATCTTTGATTTTTCTAGCAAATTGGTCATGATAGAGGAGACAGAAAATGTATAATGAGACTTAGTCTTTTTAATATCCAAGGATGGATTTGCACAGCTGGAAAATTAGGGGAAAACTCTGGGGTTTGGTTTGTAATCTGTTCAAATAGCCTAGAGGATTTTAGGGGGTGCAACTCATACAAATTAAATGGGATTCTACTGCATTTATTTATTGGAGTATAGTATTGCAGCAAGATGGCAAAACTCAGTTCCACATTGAGCAAAGAATCTGCTGAAAACCAAAGAGCACATTAAGTTCTACCAGCCTTTCCCATAAAAGTTTAAGTGTTCAATCTCAGTTTTGAGTATCTATAATCCCAGAAACAAGACAAAAAAAAGCTCTGGGACTGTAACCCTCCAGTGGAATAGGTTCAATGGCTGAACCCTCCCATATGCTCCAAGGATGAGGTATTTCAATTGGATCTCTGAGGAAGCTTGCAGAGGGGTGCACACGACTTTCATCTCAGTCCACTGGGGGAAGGAAGGGAGATGAGACATGAAGAGATAAAAAAGCTGAGAACAAAGAGGTCTGTGCAGTGCCTCCAGCCTCCCTCATGCTGGATAAACACGTCTGTCAGAGCCTGAGGTCAGGCCAAAGCCTCTGACAACGCTGCTCTGCAAGTCTGAGTCTCTTTTATCTCCCTGTGCAACTCAGGCTTCCCAACAGCACAAGGACCAGCTTATCCAGAAGGTTTTCATGGAATGTCACCCATTTCCCTCCTGCTGGAAGAGCTGTGAGCTGGACACTGGGTGCCAGCCCTGACAATCAGCAGCACAGCAAGGGCTGTGGGAGCTGCTGTCCTGGCACAACACCAGGGATCCCCAGCAGCAGCTCCTGTACCCAGCCAGCAGGACAGGCCAGGGACAGTGCCCAGCTGGAAGGCAGAACTCCCCTGGGACTGGAATTTAGGAAATTTCTCCACGAGGGATGGTGCTGACACAGGAACAGGACAGCCATCTGAAGCTGCCTGAGCACCACTAACATCATGTGGTGACACTGCAACCTCTGGTGTACTTGCCAGGCATGCAGATCAGGCAGGGATGCTCAGCCTCTGGAGGTATCCCTCCTTCTCCCTCCTCCAAGGGGAGCCCAGGTGACTGGTAAAAAGGAGACAGGCAGACAGATGAACTTCAGTGAGATAAATGCCTTTCTTCACGTTTTAGGTCTAATAAACATGGATCTGGTCCATCTTTTCCTTGCATGTATCAGGGAGAGGAAGGGTGTTACAGAGGCTGAGTGACTCACAGTCATATCAGAGGTCACACGTGCTCCTTGGGCACACCATGAGAAATGCTATTTTTATTCATCTTTTCACCCAACATTTTACTGCACTGCATTCTCAAATGCTACCTAAATGTCAGGATGAGGAGATGATTTTTAATGAGGTTGCTACTCCCATTCATCGGCCACTGTGCAAAATCTCATGGGCATTTTTATCTCTCTTAGCAGACTAACAAGACTATGAAAGAGGCAAGATAAACACCAGCCAAATGACTTGGATATTGTAGCCTGGTATGTGAACATGGGCTTCAAAAGAGCACCCAACAGGCAGCCACTGAGGGGGCTAAGGAAGGAGAAGCACCAACCTGTCCTGTGGCAAGTTTTCTCTACAATCCTTTCATGGCTAATGAACATCCAACAATGCTTGATAAAAACAGTGTCTGCTACTGATCAAGTGCTGGTTGCTTTGTATCACACTTGAATCTAACAGGAAGAAATGTCCAAGAAGATGTATTGTCTAAGTTCAATGTTTTATCAAAACCAGATGAGCACACATAGCCTGAGGTGCTGGGTAAAAGCCAAAACATACAAGTAGGAAACTGCAAGCGGGTAAAATGTGACACTTGAATTAAAAGAGAGGTGCTTATCTCTGTGCCAAAATAATTTTTACCATGATGGTACCATGTATCTGCAACACCTCTGCCTCCCCAAACAGAACACTGTAGTTGCTACAAAGCCTCCCCACGTCAGGCTCTGCTGAGTGGAAATCCCAGCTCAGACCACCTCTGGATGATGCACTCCAGTGCCTTTCCTTTTACACATTCATTTACACAGACATGTCCATGTGCACACACCCAGAGGAAAACTGCTTCCACCACATCCATTTCTACACTCTGCAATACTACTGAGCAGCTTTCTGAATGATTTCCTTCATGCTATGGCCTGCAGTGAGGAGCCTTGCCCAGAGTTCTCCTTGAAGACACGGTGTTACGGTGGAGAATAAGCAAGACAGAACTGCCAGAGGTTTAGCCCTGACTTTCCACTGACCACCCATATCCCTCCACCTATGCCTTGCTCCACTCTCTGTCTGTTTTAGTCTAAGTCCCTTTGGAGCTCACTGAGGCCAGGTTTGGAGTCACTGGGACGTGGAGATGTGTGTTTAAGCTGGAATGGACGTGTCTTTTCTGATGTAAAGCCCCACCATGGAGTTTCACAGCTCCAGCTGCTGAGGAAGCACAGTTCAGTGGTGCTTACTGAGCCCACCATGAACTCCCAGGACAGCCAGCACCAAAGACCAGCTGGCTTGTGGAATTCTGAAACCTGCCATGTGTGCTTAAGCACAGATCCTAAACTCTCTGGGACAAGAAAACAAGGGGAATAGAAGGCACTAAACCATTCAGCAAGCAATGCTTGCACTTTTTTTTTTTTTTTTAATGTGCTAAATCATTGTTTTCAATTTACTTTCAGCAAGGAAAACATATATGGAGTAGGTTTGTCACATTCCTGGTAAAGCACAATCCACCACTGCCCATTGAAAAAGCTGCAGGGTGACAGGAAATGTCTCAAATGCCCCCAAATTCCTCACTCCACAACACCATCCCAGTGGTATGCCTGTGAAACCTGGCTACACTTTACACCATGAAAATTAGTAGCAGAAGAGGCATTCTAGCCCCTGGACATTTTAAGTTTTCTGTCCAGCCAAATCCATGGAAAAGGCACTGCCACAGATGCAATGGCCACAGTTCCCTCACTAACGTCCCCCTCCTCTTCCACTGCTGAAAAGTAACTGTTGGAAAGAACTGCAAAATAGTTTTTAGGGTTCATTAAAATATTTCAAAAAGTCACTTTGATTTAAAAATCCACCTTAATAAAGCCATATTTATAGTTTCTTTCCACAGTCTTCATCCATTTATACAGCTGCAGTTCCTCTACAAGACAGTTCAAAGAAATGCAGTTCCAGGCACCCAGTCAGAGCCTAAAAATCCACTGCTGAGTTGCCCAACATTTTGCTAATAAAATTTGTCTTCAGTGATATAAATTGAAAAGTCAAAGCAGCAACCTGTTCACAATCTACTGCAGAGGGGTTTTCAACCTGCAGCTCAATTCCATGAAAGAAGGTGTTCCACATGACTTATGATTGCTGGAGGGAGATAAGGAAAGCAACAGAGTAAGTAGGTGTTGAAACTTCTTAGAAATCTGACCATATCCTGGGGTATTTTCACCTGCTCACAGAAACAGGCACTTCATTTCTGATCTGGGATCAGAGCAGCCACTTGATGACTTCTAGGAGAACAGGCCACCTGCTTTCACAGCCTCTGCAAAAGGCTCAAGCTCACACACAAGAGTCCTCTTTTCCCAATGAAAAGATTTTTCAATTCCTTCTCTCTGAGGTCCAAGATACCCCAAGGAGAGGCACCAACTGCAGGAGCACATCAACAGCTGTTCTCAAGATGCTGCCAGATTCAGCTTAGCTGACAAAAAAGCACAAATAAATTTCCTACCAGTGTCTGGGTACAGCCTTCCTGCTCCACCCAGTAAGATACAGGTCACAATTCCAGACTAGGAACAGGGGACAAATTTGGAACAGCCGAACTCATCTAAAGCAGCAGGAGTTTTATGTTGTGCAAGAATTACACAATACCAAAATTAGGATAGTATCAAAAGGTGCACAGAAAAGCTAAAAGGTATTTGTTTTCCAACATTGCTGCCCTTGAGCTGTAGCATCTACCTATGCAGCATTTCTTCAGAGTCTCCATTATTCCCATGCAAAAAAAGGGAATGTTTGAGGCTGCAGAAGCTGCCACCTGGCAGGTCCTGCTGTATCTCTGAGGTTGTTCCATGCCCACAGAGGGCTCTGCTCTGAGTGGTCTCTTGGTGCTCCTGCAGCATTGCTGTTAAATGAGAGAGCACTATTGAACTTGCAAAGTCATTTAATGCACAAGCAAGTCTGGGGTTATGGTTTTTTGGGGTTTTTTTGGGGTTTTTTTGGTTTTTTGGGTTTTTTTTGGGTTTTGTTTTTGGTTTGTTTTTTTTTTTTTTGCTTTTGGGTTTTTTTTTTTTTTAAGAGAAAAATATACATAAGCTTATTGAAGAGCCAACAGATTACAAATAGGAAAAAAGTCAAGCGTGTTGTCAGTGAATGGGGACAACCAAACCATTCTGAGCTCCAGAGGTAGGATGCTGACTGAGAAAAGCTGGACCTGGAGTGCACAGCAACTGCATGTAACACCAGCAAGGTTAATGAGAACAGCAGGACAGGGATCTCTCCAACAGCCAGACTCTACATCCTAAAATTCTTTCATTTCAGTTACTATGAAATTCCACTGCTTCTCTGATAACATCTAGAAGACAAACGTTACCACAGCACAATCTCTGTGGAAGCAAATTTTAAAATTGAAATGACCTCTGAAATATTTGCCTCCATCTCTTTTGCCAAGAAACTTGGGGCAGTTTCATCTTTCATCACTGCTGATTCTCAGCTTTTGACAAACAGCAAACATTAGGTTATTATTAGTAGCAATATCTTAAATTAGTGCCCAAGAATCCATTTACCCTTTGGTATTGAAGGCATTTCAAAGGAAAAAATTACTTTAAACAAATAAACGAACATAAAAACTCCTACCACTCAGAAATTCAGCTTAGCTAGCATGCCTGGATTCAATCTATAGCTCCTCAGAAATCACAAACCAGTGGAAGATTAACTGAAAATCATGGGATGGAAATGCATCTGGAATTCTCATTGTGGAGGGTAGATGACATGTTTTCAAACGCTGAAGCTTGGTTGCTATTTCAGGTAGTGAAATACCTGCCCAGCCACCTCCTGTCCATGTTTGGTGGGCTCCACTCACATCAGCCTTGAGTAAAACACCGTGTCTCACCCCCTCACAGGGCAGCTAGAAGGACCCCTTACCTCAATACCAACGCTGTCCATACTTTTCCAAGGAGAAGCATCCTTCCTCCTACGTTCTCTGGACAAAAAAAAATATTACTGACAGGGTTACAGCTCCCTGGGGACACAGACAATTGCTTTCTTATTTCACACCCCTTGGGTATATGCATCTAACTCCAGATGTCCATGGAATGTTTCATTCTATAGCAGGCTACCAATTTCCCTCACCGTTTTCCAATTAACGAGCAATTATGAGAATTAACGAGCACTGCCCAAGACATGGGAGGTTGTGAGCTCTCTGAATGTCAGAAGCAGAGTTCTACCATAAAGTCACACGTCATACAGGACCATTGACAGGAACTCTAAAAACAGCCACTGTTCAGGAGGATTTTGTGAAGACCTTCCCCCACACAAAGCAAGACAACCTCAGATCATTTCATGGTCAGACAAACCATGGAACGCTGCTCAGGCCATGCCTGCTCTGCTCACAGGACGTGATGTACCCCTCCCCCAGATAACTTGGCCTTGCCTGGGCTAATCCAGCTGTTTTATTTTGTGAATTGGAGTTTAATGCATAGGCAGGAGAGCCACAAGTTCGGATCCGCTGGTGCACAGGGGGGATTTTCTCTGATAATCCCACTCGTCATTACGGAAGCTTGATGTGCGAACGATGAGCCGCTAATATCCCCCGGGGAGAGCCCAGCCTCAGACCCGGCTCATTCAGGGGCTGCATCTGGATCTTCCAAACATGATTAAGTGCCTCAGCTAGAGGGAACTGCTTTTTCTTTCTTCCCTTTTAATGAATAGCTCAGAGTTCAGGACATAGGGAAGAGAAAAAGTGCCTGAATATGGTCAACAGTGCATCAATAGGATCCGGAAACTTCATCTTGAGTGTCTTCAGGCTCCTTGCATCCTACAACCAAATTTATATCCTCTCTCTTGTATCTTAAGCAGAAAGGCTAAGGGGAAAAGGTCACACTAATCTCAGAGAACTGAGGATCTGCTGGTCTGGACAAAACTACACTAAAGGCCAGCAAATACTTTGACTTGTCAAAGTGGAACCATGTCATTTTATACCAGGCAGAATCCACCCCTTTTACCAGCAGCTCAACAAACAAGTCTCCCATTGTGAGCATTTAATGTTTTATATTAACTGAGTTAATGATGTCATGGCCAGTAACTCTTCCCTTCTGACTTTCAGTTATTTCCCCGTGTTTTTCACAGGACATAAATTGCAAGTTCTGATAACCAGCAGTGGTAACTATGTGGTGTTTTCCCCTGTTCTTTCCCCGTCTCACTTTTTTCTCTTCCCATAATCAGTTTTGTTACATGAAAAAGTTCTATTGATTGTGACTGTATGCAAAATGTCTATCAATCAACTCCCTGCAGAGGTTAGGTACTGTAAGCTGCAGTGCCTGCAGCTCTGTTTGCCTTGGGACACTCTTGCATGTGCTGCTTCTGTCCAACAACCTTTTGAGACATTCAGGACTGACAAATCACAGAACAAAGTTCAGAGCAAGGAGCACTCTGATGGAGGGCTCTGATACAAAGAATGTGAAAGATCAAGCAGAAAACCTGCTTTCAAATTTTTTTTAGCTGGTGTTGAAGGACAAATCTCAGTAAAGTTGAGACAAGAGGCAACCAACAGCTCAGCTTCTGAAAAAAGTTACCAGTTATGTCACTCTGGCTCAGTTCTCAGTAAAACATCCAGCTCAAAGGAGCAAGTTGCTTGAATTTCTCTCTCTCATGGCTTACATTAATTAAGTACTGCTTAATGCAGTATGATGTTTTCGTCATTGTATTCTAAAAGAAAGTCAAGCAACACTGAAACTGTTCTCATGGCAAAGTTACTTGGCTGCATGACACCTCCTACAGATGTCATCACACAGATTTCACATGTGGGTCATTCTGTCTGCGCAAATCGGGACAAACTCAGCAGAGTCAGCACGATTCTGCTGCCATGCAGCATTGTGAGATGAGAAATGGGGCTTCTGCCTCCATCCCTCAGCTGTCCTGGAACACTGGAATATGCAGCGGAGGAGGCACTTCCTAAGAGGGGAAGAGGTGAGAGGGAAAAGCAGTGTAAAAGCATGGAGCGGTTCACATTTCTGGACTTTGGACTCATTGCTCACTTGCCTGAGCTACAGAAGTTGCTTGAGCTACAGGAGTCACTTCAGACAGATTGTGACATGCTGGATTTAGAGAGGGTTTTTCCTCCTACACTTTGACCTTATGGAAGTGAGAAGGAGTTAGAGAAATGGTGTGGCCTCTGCCAGCCCCACCAGCATCTGCTGTATTCCCCTCCTGTGCTTTCCTCCTTTTTCTAGCTAAAGAGTCTACAGCACGTAGCATAATTCCTGTTACAGGAAGGAGAAGTTAATGCTGAATCTGGAGAAGCCAGGGGAGTATCAAGAGATTTCCAACAGCTGACGGCTGCTCTGGAGGAAAATCCAGCTGCTCCTTTCCATGCAGTGACCTGTTAAAGTTGGAACAGCAAATTTCCAAACCAGTCTGTAGCCATGCCTGGAACAATGAAGCATAAATAAATTAAATTCTTATCTCAGAAAAGCTTATGAGTGTCTCACTCTGTATGCAAGCTTTTCAGGAAATGGAGAAGAGGGAGAAAACCTTCCAAAATTTTTGCACTAAAATAATTTATACTTTTTTGCAGTCAGAGAAAGGGGAAAATGGATAAGAGAATAGCAACTTTTTGTGGGATGGAACAAGCAATATTGTCTATGGGAGAGCAGGAAAAGTTGTTTTAGATTCTGGCACTCGCTCTTCATTAAAGGCAGCAGGAATTCGACCACACACATGTACAGCTGAGACTGGCACAGCTTTCTGCTGGATTCCCCCACAGAAAACCCCCCTGAAGAGAAACTGGGTCTGCTGATTGCAGCCCCCAGCCGGCATGTAGGGCCTCAAAATGACACAGGCACAAAGTAATGCCAGTCCAGCCCCAAAAAATGGCATTCCCACCAGCCAAGGGATGAGGCCAGCAGGAAACAGACAGGGCAGGGAGGTGACCAGCAGTGCCCTTTTAAAAGGATAAAAAGGATCCTATTTAAAAGGATACAACCTATAAATGAGTGTTAATACATGGAAGATCTTTCACAGTATTCCACACCTTGCATGGACACTGATCAGTGGCAGCAGCTCCAATATTTTGCCCCAATGGTTATGGAAAGGGAACATTCAAGAAGACTCTCAGTGACATCAGGCAGCTCCACTTGTCAGGCAGAGAGCACAAAATAATGAACACCCGAATTAAAACCTTTAAGGACTACTGAAAATTGCCTCTAATGACTGTTGGGAAGAGATCCTCTTGCTGACCAGAGCAAACCCAAGCTCAGCCTGCTGCTGTTCCCTGAGGATTAATTGTACCATGTGAAAACAGTGCAGGGTGTGTAGATAAAGAGCAGTCATGACATGAAACAAATGTCTCCTCAATTCAGTCATTTCCCACAGGGAGCAAAAGTTAACCACAAATCCTAAAGACCAGGCAACTGCATTTAAAAGTAATGATGCAAACCATTCTTGAAAATTATTTGACTGTCCTTAGATTTTGACATTAAGACTATTATTTCAGTTTGACCTTTATGTCACCTAAGACAGAACAAAATAATCCTCACTATCATAAAACAATACTGCTGGAGATATTTGTACGTGTATTTTATGGTTTTATGAAAATATTTCTCCCAAGAATGCTGTTAAATACCTAGTGTTTTCTTAACTAATCAAGGGGTTCTCAGCAAAAAGAAAGACCATAACTTGCAATCTGAAATTCTTAGTTCTGGACTAAGTTTTCACATGAAAACTACAAAGACTTTGGTCAGGGAAAAAAATAATGGCAATTAAATAACTTTTTAACTTAGACTAAATGTCAGCTTTCTTCCCTAAAAACGTCAAAGGCAAATGTTCAAACATCCTCCCTAATGCTAATTTTATTAATACTGTCAGCAATTCTCAGTATCTCAGTCTAAGACAGTGAGTCAGGCAGCAAATCAATCCAATTGCCAAATCTCCAGAGGGAAAGAAACAACAGAGGAAGCAGGCCAAAGAGATTGCTGATAATGGATATTTAGTCTTTATGTGGGACAAATACTTTGCTACTTCCTCACACTCCTTTTACTCTCTTAAACTGGGGGCACTCAGTGAGTTGTGGCTCAAATGCCTAAATATAGCAATTTGGATTACACTGCCTGGAATTTCTGTATGGGAAGAATTCCTGACTTCCCAAGAGCATCCACAGCTGACTCACAGGACTCCTCACCAAGGCTGGTGTCTGTGGCTTTCCAGGGTGGTGTGGCAGGCACATTATTCGCTCTCTCAGGATTTTTTCATAGAGGAACACAGAGAGAAGAAAGAGAAAACAATTTCTATTTCTCCTCCTTGCTTTTCCCATGTGGAATGTGTTTGGAGAATTGTTTACCTGGGCTGATTGCTTGATTAAATTCTGGTGAGGATTGTTTGAGCCTGATGGCCAATCCAATCCACCTGTGGCTGGACTTGAGAGAGGGTCACGAGTTGTGAGTTAGATATGGTAGTTAAAAAGTAGGTATGTAGTGTTAGTATCTCCTTTAAATAGTATATGAATGTATTATAGTATAGTTATAATAAAGAAATCATTCAGCCTTCTGAACTGAAGTCAGACATCAGCATTTCTTCCCACCGAGTTCACCTGCATTTACAATAGGTGGGACAAGTGACACTGCGTGGGGAGTAAACCCAGCAGCTGGCTCAGGTGACTGTGCTGCTCGACTCGTTTGTCCTGCAGCCCATGGGACACAAGGACACCTTGATGACCACACCTGCAGGTCCCCTGTTAGCACAGAGCCATTCCACACACATCAAAATCCAGCAATTTCTGACAGAGTGGCACTGGGGATGATTACAGCTGAGCCCATGGGGGCTGCTTGTTGAACAAGCTGCTGCAACAATTTGGTTGTGGAAACTGGGTTGCTGTTGTTTGTAGAAAAGGAACCAGACACTGGGGTCGATGTCCTGGACAAACAGAACGTGGGGCCTTTGGAGCCACCCCTGACAGTCTGAGTTTCACCAGCATGGCAGGACAGGATGGCATTTCCTGCCACTGTATTCCCTCAGACTGTTCCCCTGAAGCACCACTATCTGCAAGAGTCCCTGCCTACATTGCAAGTGTGGGATTTACCTGCCCTAAGTTAGGCCCCTGAAAGTGAGACATTGAAGCCCAAGGTGGTCACCTGTAGCAAAATGCTGTGCCCGACGGGGAAAAATGATGTGTAGAACTCCATGATCTCAGAAGGCTAATTAATTACTTTATTATACTATATTATACTAAAACTATATTACACTATATTACTAACTAACAAGAACTATCACTAAGTAACTAACTAGAAAACCGTGATTCTGCCAAGAGTCCTGACACAGCTGTGACCTAATTGGTCAATCAATCCAAAACACCATCACCAGAATCCAATTAAGGAGCCACCTTGGGTAAACAATCTCCATAACACATTCCCCATGTGCACAAACACAGGAGCAAGCAAGTGAGATAAGAATTGGTTTTTTTCTCTTTTCTTTGCTTCTCTTACAGCTTCTCTCAGGAGAAATCCTGAGAAAGCTGTGTCTCTCTCTGTTCAGAGGACATGTGAATTGCAGTCACCCTGGCCTCTCTTCATGCTCAGAGGCAAAGGGTGGGTGGCTCACATCCCCCAGTGACCGACCTCCAAGACAGTTCCTCCACTCTGGAGGAACCTGTTTCTGCACTGTCTGTGTGGGGGGCTTTCAGCTTTCCACCCAAGTTGCTCACAACCATGTCAACTTTTCCCTTTTATGTTCTTTGCTGCAAACTTTTTATTCCTGCCTCCAGCATACAGAAGATTTTCAGCTCCTAAAACAAGCAGGCAGCCAGGGTTTCCAGTGCAGCATTAATGAAAAACCAGCACTGAAGAGTTTGAGACCTGCTGGGCACCGAATGGCCAATAAACACAGCTGTATTTCCTTGCCAGCATTATTGTTCCTGCTTGGTTATATTTAAGCTGAGGGACTAAGGAGAAGCTTCTCCACATGCCTGCACGTGGAGGTTTTATTTCCTTTTCATGTGGGAATGGGGCTCATGTTTGATTTGCACTGACCCTTCTTCCCACGCAATGCCAGATCTCTATCGCCTTGGCCGTGGGCCACACGCTGTGGTTTGAAACCTGCTCCCTCAGGTAATTATCTGAGGAACATGTACATGGAAATTGATGGTACAAACTCACAGCTGTCAGCCTAGGCTCTGAGTTTGGCTGAGCCAGAAAGGGATTCAAGGAAAACAGTCAGCTTCTAAATATAAATTAAGGGTTGGGGATTTTTTTTCCTTCTTCCTTATGGATTTTTAAGAGGCAGAAGTGAGGGAAAGGTGAAAAGTAGTTCTTCTTGATGGGCAAACCTTAGATCCCTCAAGATGTCTTAAAATTTCGGTCAAATTACTTTGTGCCTTCAGCTGTTCTGCTGCAGGACTGGGCACTCTGTCAAAGGGAAATTGCTCAGAGACTGAAGCACACGCTCACTGGCACGAGAGATCAAGTCATCTGCTAAAAGTATTTGGGCTTCTTTGAGAAAGTTAAAACATTTTACACCACTTATTGTATTAAAGCACTACAGCTAAAAGAATCTGGTAAACCCAAACACAAAGTGCAAAATTAATAGGTGGGATATCCGCTGCTTCCCTGCCTTATTTCTTTGTTGGGCCTGCACTACATAAAACCCCAGGGCTTTCTCTTGCCATACTTGGGTTGACTTCAATCAGTCCTTAAGTTCCTTTTTCCAGTTTCCCAACTTCTTTTATACTTTCTTCTCTGGGTGTGAGGAGAATCCACATTCAGGCTCATCCAGTTGGGAAGTTGAGTTTCTGGGCATGAGCAAAGTAGTGCACAAAGTTTAAAAATGAAAAGTTTTACAATGTGTCTCTCACAAACAGAGCATCCAAAGGAAAAAATCTTGCTAATTATTGAATTATTGACTTATCAAGGCAATTCTGAAGTTTCTGATTATGTAAGCCACAGTATCTTGAGAGCACTTAGAGAGTGTTCTGGTGAGTGACTGGTGAACATGTTCAAGAATTTCTGGAGGCCATCCTGTGATCCTGTGGGCAGGAGGGCAGGATGATGCTGATTGTTTAAAAAGGAGAACAGAACCAGCCATTTTTACATAAACGCTCAGAAAAAATGAAGCAGTAAATAAACAGTCTATTTATAAGCACTTGGAAGATAACAATCAAATCACTTTACAGTCAACATACATCTGTCCAGAACAAATCATGTCAGACTTATCTAATGCCCTTCTGTGATGAAATACCAGGCCCCTTGAGGAAAGAGTCACAACAGTAGTTTGTACATATCTTGATTTTGGTATGGGTTTATTCTTATTTTTTAGTGCCTTTCTCTGGGTGAACTCAGAATGCAAAAGTGGTTCTGGAGCAGAACAGGGAGTGCTGGATGCCACAAGCTGATGTCACCCTTACTCCTTGCTGCAGGAATCTCACCAGCCTGCACATCCCAAAGGAAACCCCATCAATGCAGAGCTTCCTAACAGCTCCCAGCCTCTCTCTGGAATGTGTTTAATTTAAAAGAGAAAAAAGAGAGAAAGAGGTGGGAGCAGGAGGAGAAGAAAGGAAGAAAGATTCCAGGCCTAAGATTTATGGAGAGCCAGGTCAGTGGGAAGGGGGAATTAATAACTAAGGGTTGTGGGGTTTTGTGTGTGGATGATGATAACTGGAAATTCACAAGATATAACTGGCAACGGGGGATGAACACCAAGCAACCAAACCCATCTGTGTGGCTGGAGCCAAAACTGATGCTTGCTGCTACACCAGTGCATATATATTCCTTTTCCCTGTTTCTTTTTCCAGAAAGAGATGATTTTGAGGTCGTTTGGGGGTTAGGGGTGTAATTGCTTCTTCTAATATTTTCCAATGGCAGATCTGGGAAGAGGCAGTGACTACTCCTGGTTGTACATGAATTGTTAATTGTTTAAATGATCAAAACTGAAGCAATAGCTTCCAATAACATAATGATATGCACTAACAGCAATAAAGAAAAATCCGTATCACCTTTATTTCCATATTCCCAAATCCTCATCTCAAACAGGAGCAAAGAGCCAGGGTGAACCTCCCCCTCCTGCTGGTGCAGTAGTTTTGGCTAGATGAACACAGAGCTGCAATGAAGCCTTCCTGTCCCTTGCAGTGATGCCTCCATGGCTGCAGCTCCCAGCCCTGGCAGAGCTGCTCCATCTCTGCAGTGTCAGAGCTCTCAGGCTGCAGGCACTCACTTCTGTTCTCTCATCACCCCCTTTCCCACCACACAGCCAACACCTTCTAAAACAATCTCAAACACCAGAGGATCGCAAGTCCAGGGATTTTTAACAGCTTTAAACCCACATTGCAGCCAGGCTAAAGCCTCCACTGCAGCTCAGGGGGTGAACTTTCAGACCTCTATAAATTGCTCATGAGGAATGCAAGGGCTTTACAGTCACTGATTGACTATAAATCAATTAGATGATCTAATTTCTGCCACACATGTGGAGTTCCATGAAATTACAAATGAAAAGGTGCAGGAATTATTTCTCATTTTTAGAGAACAGAAAACATGGATAAATCAGCCTTCTCAGGGTTTCTGTTCTTCATGAACAGAGCAGACAAGGCAACAGTTTCATGTTTCATAGCACAAAATACACTCAATTCAACCATTTCACAGGTGTCACCCACCCTGAAGAACATTCCACCTACCAGGACAGACCTGACACCAAGGAGAATTTATTCCTCTCCTCTTTCTTCCCTCCTTTCTGGAGATAAGCATTTCAGCCTGAGCCAGCCATGGTGATGAGACATTCAGAATCTTTAATCAGGAAAACACCAGACTCTCCTTAAACTCTGCTATGGGGGTGTCTTGTGTTTCAATGTGACAAGGACTGCAAATTCCTGCTGAACCTGTGCACGCTTTAACTCTGCAATGCTTTTTAATGATATCCCATTCAAGGTACAATTGCATCCTGTATCTTGGAGTTTAACACTGGAAAACCCACATTATGAGCATGTCCAGCACAAATATTAGGCATAATAAGGAAAGCAGAGATATGCCTGTGCTTTTTTCTTTAAGAGAGAGAGAAACCAAATTAAAAAGAATTAAAAGAAAGCCTGGTTTTATGGCTTGGGCTGTTGGATGTCAGAAAGGAATCAGATGAAGACCAAATTGCATAATTTTGTATGTATGTTTCTATAAATTTCTCAGCCCTTGTATCTGAACAACCTCTAAATATTATCCTCCCAATTCCCTGTGAAACAGAAATACATAATCCCCATTTTACATACAGGGAAACAAAATGCCTTGGCCAAGATCACCGAGTTTGTGGCAGAAAACTGCTCTTCCACACTGCAGGCAGTGAAGCTGGGTGCCTGCTTGCCAGGAACCTTGCACTGTAACATCATCCCAAGGACACTGCCCTTGAGCAAATTTTTCACAAGTTCACAAAAGGATTGGAGGAAGCTACAGAAAAACCCACTGAGGGGTAAAAAGAGGAATAAAATCAGCTGACAGCTAAGGACATGCCTAAGCCATAGCTTGCTGGATTCAGGCCTGCAGAGTAGTCACAAGTATTATTACACACTTGCCTTTTTACTCACACTTTTCCACAGCCATCAGCTCCTGGCCACTGTCAGAGACAAGACCAGGGGATAGATAGATATTTGATCTGATCCAATGTGACCAATATGATCTCTGTTTCTTCATTCTCCATCTGCTTTCCCTAGCTTCAAAGATCAGGGTACTTGATAAGGAATTTCTGTTCTTTATCTCAAACTTTTGAAGAACAGAAATCTTTGACGTGGTTCTTGTTTAACCCACCTAGGATTCTCTCTCATGGAAATCAGAGCCTGGAAGTTGACAGCACAAAGAGAGAGGGATATGATGGGTCCTTATCCCATCAAAAAGCAGCAGTTGCATCTCGCCACCAACCTCTTGGACCATCACAGAAGAGTTGCTAAAATATGCAGCTTTTGAGAAGACAGCTGCTCAGGATTTTGCAGCAAGCAAATCCCATTTTAATTCTATCATGATTTTCCTGCTCTTTGGGATAAAGAAGACAGACAGAGGGATTAAGGCAAGAATACCTGGAAAGTGTCTGCTCTAGCAGGACTAAGCCTCTCATGCTTTTTCTAGCCCATAATGCTGGGGCTGAATGCCAAGTGGCACCATGTCAAATCCTCATTGTAGGCACCTGGTGGAAGCTCCACAAGCAGCTGCTCCAGGAGGATGGGCTTGAAGACCATAAGGGATTGGGACTGTGGCCAAACCTTAACATCACAGTGCTCCCTTTGATGTGTTTAGACAGTGCTTTCTAGAGAGCAGATGATGCTGGAACAGACCTCTCTCTGCCTATGCACAAAGTGACCCAATCCCAGAATTTATATGCACATCCTACAGGGATTCAGTTAAGGGGGAGACACCCAGGGTTTAGCATCCAGAAACAACAACAACAAAAAAAAGAAAAAAAAAAAGAAAAAAAAAAAAAACAAAAAAAAACAAAACAAAAAAAAAAAAAAACACCAAAAAAAAAAAAAAAAAAAAAAAAAAAAAAAAAAACCAAACCAAACAAAACCACCTTGCTTTAAGACTGAGGGATGAACCTGCTCAGGAAGGAAGGAAATGTGGAAATACTGCAGACATGAGTTCCTGAAGGAAGAACAGTGCCTGCAGAGGCAGAGGCTGCACTCAGTGAACAAGGACAGCTTCTCCTGAGCAAAGGGAGAACAGCTGCAGGGAGAAGGGTCACACCAAGCCCTGGCTGAGCACTGTAGGTCAGACACAGCTGCTGGAATCTTTTAGCTGCTGCACAGTCAGGCTGAGGCACTGTAATGCTAAATAATGCTGTGTAAGGAAACTGCAGCTTAGCTGAATAAAACAGTTTGTGGATGGCCAATAGTGCCCACAAATAAATACACATTTGCTGCAAGAACTCTTTATACAGCAGGGGTACATCACCAACTCCAGACTTGGGATGAACCAAGACGTGTGGTTCACCTAATATATAAATATGGCTTTTAATATGAGTTTGAACACTTGTGGCACTTAAAGGAAGACACCACTTACAAACCTCTGGTAGTTTCTGGGCTGCACCACAACACTGTTGTGGAGCCTTGCTTCCCAGATTGCCAGAGGAAAGGAAACAGTGGCATCTCAGCATTCCCAATGAGACACAGCCAAGGACTTTGCTGACTGCAGCTGCAATCACAATTATTTTGGACACTGGTGGCACCCTCCACTTAGCACAGGCCACGAGGGGAAGTGAAGCAGAAGGATCTGCCACAGGTTGCTCCCGCTCGCTGCTCCCACCTCCCAGGTCTGCTTTCCCTGCTCCAGCTCTGCTCTCAGCAGGCAGCAGCAGCATCCAGCTCAGCTGGGTTGCAGTCATTAGTGACACATTGATTGATTGATGAGCTTCAGTGCACGGTACCTCAGGAGACACTGCAGAGCCTGGCAGCAATTCCTGTGCACAAAGCCAGCGCTGGGGACAAACGCTCAGCTCACTGAAACTACATTGTACAGCAGCACTGCCCAAATCAGCACACACACACTGGCAAACTGCTCTGGGACCTGCCTGAAAGCAGTCTGGTTATGAATTTGAAAATGATCTGGGCAAATGCAGATGAAGGTTGCTACAGGAAGGTTCCTTGTTCAATTACTAAAGTTACGGGTAGCAACAGTGGAGCCAACTTCAAGCCAAGCACAAGCTCTGGCTGCTACAGAGAACAAGGCTTTCAAAGACATCAGTAGCTTTAACAACTTCTGGATGACCCCATGAGTTATTAGGCTAATCCATACTCTTTCCTAAACTGGTAAGAAAAAGAAAAGCAGCCCAGCAAAGAAGGCTTGAAGGTTTGTTTGAGGGAAAACACATTAGAGTTTGCTGCAGGTAAGGGATTAGCAGTCTTTCTGGGAGGTCTCATGGGATTTCCGGACAATTTTTCCTGTAGCAGCAAGAAATGATCCAGTTTCAGTAGGAAAGGCTACAGGGAAGATTGATCTTGTATGTGTTTAGTCTTCAAAGGTTCAGTAATTTCAGCCACTTGGCTAGGCTTCCCTGCTCGTGTTGTTTATCTTCAGTGATTGTTTGGAGATGCATTCAAAACAAAAAAATCAGAACCAGATAGGGTGGGTCCAGCACAGACATCTCAGAAAGGCTTCTTGTCCTCCCTGAGCAAGCTGTAAATTTATTCTTCCTTCAGTATTACATTAGGGAAGGACTCATTTTTGACAGGACTCTGGTTTAGGAGTTGGCTTCTGGGGACTGCAGGGCTCAGCAGATTAGCCAGAGACTCCTTGCCTCCAAGAAACACAGATTTTTTTTTTTTTTTTTTTTTCCTTCCTTTCTTTTTCCCCTCTCTGCTTCTTTATGCTCTCAGCCTCTGTTAGTGGTTTCCAGAGGAGCAGCAATCAAATCAAGGATCACATGTAGTGTCCTTGATAAATGACAGAGCTGGTGAGCAGCCTCAGCAGACAGGGCTTGGAAGATGAAATTTAATCCAACACTGTCTCAAATTATTGAATAAACGAGGCAGCCTGGGAAACAAGCACAGTGGATGGGCTTAGCTCATAAAGAACATTTTTTTCCTTAGTGCCCAGGAGTCAAAACTCTTACAGCTGCTTTGAAAATGCTGGCTTGTCTCTGAAATGTTCTGGACTCGCCCACAGTACGTGCCAGCCCCCAGAAGTGGTTGCTGACATCATATAAAATTAAAAATATAAACCATGTTCCCAGCAGCATTGAAAGATCATTAGTTAGACATCAGCTCATTTCTTTCAGATATTAATAGCTGTATTTATTTTTTTTTTGAAAATTCCAGATTCAGAAATCTGTACAGGAGACACTTTTTTTTTTTTTTCAGGAATGCCAGCATGCAAATTTATCCTGGTTTTGAATTAGCATTGCAAGACAGACTAATTTGGAGTTTAGGGGGGGTTTAACATGACAGTTAGCTGAACAAGGATTCCCATGCCACATTCACTGTTATAATCTATTTGACAGGAACACTCAAATACCCATTAATACTCCAGACCTGGAGCTCAGCAACCATCTCAGGAGGCCTCTCTTTGCAGGAGGATCCACAGCTCCATCCCTGCATCCACAGCTCCATCCCTGCATCCACAGCCCATCCCTGCATCCACAGCTCCATCCCTACATCCACAGCCCATCCCTGCATCCACAGCTCCATCCCTACATCCACAGCCCATCCCTGCATCCACAGCTCCATCCCTGCATCCACAGCCCATCCCTGCATCCACAGCTCCATCCCTGCATCCACAGCCCATCCCTGCATCCACAGCTCCATCCCTGCATCCACAGCCCATCCCTGCATCCACAGGTCCATCCCTGCATCCACAGCTCCATCCCTGCATCCACAGCTCCATCCTTGGATCCACAGCCCATCCCTGCATCCCTAGCTCCATCCTTGGATCCACAGCCCATCCCTGCATCCACAGCCCATCCCTGCATCCACAGCTCCATCCCTGCATCCACAGCTCCATCCCTACATCCACAGCCCCATCCCAGTTCTCCAACTGAGAGCTGGCTCTGTGGGGCACCCACATCCCACACCTGCAGCCCGTTTCCAAGTGGAAAAGCTTCTTCCTGGGCCTCCTCCTGTGGTGTCCATGGCTGAGCAGGCAGTTTCACTCTTCCTCCTCCATCACAGGTGGCTCTTCCCTGGGTTTAGAGGGAACTCTCCTGCATCCCAACAATGAGACAAAGATGAAGGAAAAGAAGTGTCCCAAGATTTTATCTTCTCCCACTGCCTCTCACCAAAGTAGGTCAGCAGTGGCCTGGGGTGAGGACAGGGTGAGGACACAAGCAAAAAATCCAAAACTATAAGAAATAAATAAACAAAACACCGAGAACAATTAAAAAAATACAAAGAGCATCTTGCATTTGTTGATCTTTCCTAAGGTTCATTGACTTCAGAGTTTTCCTGCATGTAGGCTGAAAATAACACGATTTTTGTAATTTATCTTAGTCACTCAGCATAGGGCCTCTGTTCTCAGCTTTTGCTTCAAATCTGTTCAGCAATGTATACCACATGAGTCAACTGTGTGGAGTAGCAGGCACTTCCCTGGAGAGGCTGAGTGTGTGTTTTGGGCTAAGAGTCACCAGGATATTTAAATAACTTGGTAAGTATGCACAAACATCAGTAATTCTAGTGCAGCCATAAAAACTGCACAGTATGGAAACATACAGAAAATGAAAATTGGTGCCTTAGACAGCCATAAAACTTTGAACTAGCCACAAGTTTGACTTTAGGAGACCAAAGATATCTCTAAAAAACCCCATTAGCTTGTTGGAATAAACTTTGCTACTAACCACAGGGGAATGTTACAGCTCAAGTCTTACCCCATGATTTCTATTTTAATGCTGAGTTAGACCAGGTATAACCTTCCCTAAATTATTAAAGAACTGCTCACCAAGTGCTCCTGTATTGGTTTCCTGTCATTCCCTTTTTCAATTTTATGTTTTACCCCTCTCCTTTCACATAGCATGTCCTGGCTACGCAGCCTGTACTGCCTATAGATCACCAAGTTCCTTTTGCACAGATCATTTCTCTGCACTGACATTTAAAAATAGCACATTTTAGAGAACCATCAAAACTATTACTTCAGAGTTGCAACTCTAAAATTCAGCTGCTTCTATATTCACAACACCAGCTGCTGGAGCACACCCCTTTCTTCACAAGCCAAATTAAAACCCCAACAAGAGCAATTTTAATGCTGGTCAGATGGTTGAAGCCTTGTGAAAAGACCTTGCTCTTGCTGTGTTGCCACAACATCTTTGAAAACAAGACTGAAGAAAGAAAACATGTTTGCAGGCTTTAGCCTCTAAGTGTCATCTCTTAGTAAAGTCTAACCCAAACCCACCCCTCCACAGCTCTGACCCTCTCCCAAATCTAAGCTGGAGGTGGCCATGGCTCTTCTATAGAGCTTTCAAATTCTGACTCCATCCTGCCCCATTTTGTTTCTCCAGGCTGGGAACAGGAGGTCACACACAAAAAGAACTTGTGACTGGTGGTGACTTAAAAGTTTATAAATTCAGGGTTACACTCAGCACTTGAAAGTGCCAACTCTAAGATCCTTCTCAAAAATTCCTTTGCTAAATGGAGCTGTGGGGGAAGTTTGGGATGGGCAGCATTTCATGTCATGAGAGCGTCTGGCTGAGACCAACATCAAAGCTGACCATTTTGCCAAAAGCATTGGGAAGACTAAGTTACTGCAAAAATAAAGATGAAATCTCAGATTTAATCTTGAGGTGAGAAATGAAACCTCTGCATGGCACCAGTCAGTGACCCAGACTCGTGAGGAGAAGTTGTCTCACTCCAGCCCATTTCCCCCTGGTGTGGCTGACAGAACATTTCCCTGGTTTTGGGCTGGCAATGCTGTGTGTGCCAGGCAGAGGCCCAAGCTCTGCCGTGCCTTCAGACCCAAATCCCAGAGAACCCAGTGCCACTTCAGAGAGGGAGGCAGTGGGAAAGGACCCTTCACCAATTCCCAAGAAGAGGAAAGTCCTTGAGCAGATTTCACTGCCTCCATTCAAAGCTCACTTTCTAGTGCTGGCTGCTGTAGGAAGAAGCTCCATAAGGAAAATTCCACACCACATTTCTCCTGAATACCTTCCTTCCTGCCCAGGCACAGGAACAGGGCTGCCCCAAAAGCAGGTTTTCTCCTCAGCTCCCATCTGACCTGCTCTACCACCAGGGCTTTCTGTGCCACCATTTTTGTAAATGCAGAACAGGAAGAACAATGCCATCCTTTGCAGTAAAGCACTTCACACAAAATATTAGGTACAAATTAGTATTTTTAGCATAATTCAGACCTGCTGACAAAGACTGCACTTCTACCATGATGGATGCATGGTTGGGTGTGCGGTGCAGACATTCTTAAGCAAGCCACTTGCAAAGTCCACAAACCCATCTGCATCCAATTTGATGCTTACACTTATCCAAGGCTATTTATATATCATGGCATTCTTAACCTCAGTGGCTTTGCAGCTCCCCACATCTTTCAATCACATAATTGAAATGATGAAATGGTCCCTGCTGTACTTATTTCATGATACCATTATCGTGACTGCACAATGCAAATACCTGACACTGGTGGAGCTTTGAAAAGTGACCTGTGAACACCAGACAGCAGCAATGCTCCATCCAAAGTCATCTTTTGTTGCCATTCACACTCTGAATGACAAATGCACCAAGCCATGAATGAGGTGCACAGCAAATTCGATTCAATTAAAGGCAAAGAGCTCTGCAATAGCTTTTCAGTGCTGACAGCCTGGTGATAATGAAGCTCAGTTATTCATTGCACTGTGAAATGCAAAGCAGAACATGCAACCTGGAGGAGGGAAAGGATAATGTTTGTGTAATTTATCATGTTTCCAACTGACAAATAACTGCAGCCCATAAAAATGAAAAGGAAGTGAAACTTTAATCCTCTCTCCCTTCCTGCTCTGTGGAACACTTTTAAAGCATGTATTTGCATTCTGGACCACGGATCCCTGATCCTCCTAAAGGCTGCTGTGTATTAGTGGTTTCACACACTGCCCCAGTCCTATTCCAGCAGATTCCAGCCATTAGGCAAGAAGAAATGGGCATTTGGGAGGAAGGGAGACGCAGGAAATACTCTTGAAAGCAAGAAAGACTGAGATTTTATCCCACTTCATAATGTAGCAGAGAAAGGAATTAAACACACTGACCACATAATCAAGAGGAGTTTAAAACACCCCACCTCTTAAGCAAGAGCATTTGTATCACATAACCCTGGGACACAGCCGACATGTCTGTGTTTGGTCTGGTCTCCCTGGGTTGCCTATGATCAATGGACAGAGGAGTGAAATCACCTTCTGGATCTTTATCAGCTCCTGTTCTGAGCAGACCCCTGAGGACTCCTTTCCTCCAGCTCTGATTAGAAGGGGAGCCTTGCTAGACAAGGCTGGGCTCTCAGGAATCCTGGGGAGAGGGGCCAGGAGTGCCCCTGCGGAGGATGAAAGGCTGGGGCAGGAACCCCACAGCTTCCAGCAGGGCAGCAGGGCACACAGGGTTTGAGCTGCTGGGGTTTGAGCTCACTCTCCAGGCTGAGGAGCCCAGAGGGGCAGCAAGGGGACCCAAAGGTGGCAATCACTGCCACCAGCAGTGGCAATGGCAGTGCTCACTCAGCACAAACATCCATCTTTTCTAGGGTTCAGCACAAGAGACTGCTCAGATCTGAGCTCGTGGATCCTTCCACAATGGCAACACTCCCCTGAAAACACAGATCAGATCTGAGCTCCTGGATCCTTCCACAATGGCAACACTCCCCTGAAAACACAGATCCCCGCTGTTAACCCACAAACAAGGATCATTCCTGGATTTCCTACAACATCCTCTGCACTTCACATTGGGAATTCAAAGCCTTTCTTTCTTGTTTGCAGTAGGTTTTTAGGGTGTGAATTCCTGTAAACTAAAACCACTGTTTCTCTCATTTTATTAGCTACACTAAAAGGAAAGGGAGGAACCTAAACCTATGTGTAAACAATGGGATTGGCCCCAAACACACACTCTGGAACCAACTTCTCTTTCAAAGTTTGCAGGTAGCCTACCATGATCTGTGCAGGATCTCAAGGATAACTGAATTAGTGTCCTTAAACCATGACACAGAAGATGAACTCCCATACATCAACTAACTGTGTATTTTCACTTACTTATTTTTCTGTTAAATTATTAGTGAGTGTCTGCCACTCACTCAACAGTTGGCTCCAACCTTGCCATGTGAAAATGGCTGAATAAAGTCAGACACACAATTGGGAACTCTGTGTCTAAACAGAGCAGAGATTTTCCACAACCATGTGAGACGAGTGATCTCTCCCAACTTCATCATCACAGACCAGCAAATGTTGCAGAGAATCTTTTAGGAGGCACAAGGCACAGCCTGAGACCAACCACTGGCTCTTCTGAGTCACCATCTACCAGCTTAACCCAAAAGGTTGAACCATACAGTGGATTTGTTCAAGTAACCTCTGCAGAGTCAGAAGTGACGACCTACAAACACTACAAGCCCACAGGCACAAAAGGCAGCTTAAAATCTCATACAACCTCCAGCAATACCGGATTCTCCTGGCTGACCCATTCAGTGGCCTCACCTAGGAGAAAAAACACTGCAAATTGCATGGAAAAAGGGCCACAGTCTGTGCTGCAGCCTTCAGCTCTGCCAGACAGTGGTCAGAGGAAATTAAAAGAGCTTAAATGAGTAACCAACCCCCAGGTTGCTCACACCACTGTGGCCAGAACGGAAATTTTCATGAGCCTGCAGAGGGTGGGGAATGAGGATTCACAACTGGAACAACACAGGGGAAGAGATGAAATTCAAGCCTGATCTCAGTCAGGATACGTCTAGTCCAGAAAATGCCACTAGGACTTCCTCCAGAAATGAAAGGCAAGGGGGAAGAAGTGCTAGGAGTGGAACATTATTAAATCATTTCTGGCAGCATTTTGGAAAGAATTACTTGAATGTTGGCACTTGTCTACCTCTGCTCACGATTCTGGTAGAGGTTTCTGGAGCCCACGGGCTCTATCTGGAGCTTATTGCTTCTGTCGCCTGACGTTTCCTCAGTCAGGAGCCAGCTGGAAGGTGGGCACATCCACCCACACTCTTAATCTGAAGTGACTTTACCTTACTGGTGAAATATTTGCCTAATTTTCTCTCTCTGCAAGAGCAAGTCTTGTTAGAGGGATTTGTACAGCTCCCGCTGCTCTCGCTCCTTATCAATAGGACAGGCTCTTCATGAACACTGGCAGCTGAACTAAGATCTAACCTGCTTCCCTTCTGTGTTAGTGTTGATCTGACTTCTGAACTCTTCAAGAGTCTTTAAGGATAAAGAAAAAAAAAATTTTTATTAAAAAGAATATTCAACCTCCATGTCTGATAAGACATACATAGCCTTCCTTTTGCAGCACAACAGCGATGCAGGGCATCCATAGCCAGAGCTATAACTCAGGATGGACTGAAAATACTGCAGCAAAGCCCTGCAGTGAAGGAGGTCACTCCCAACACCCCCAGCATCCAGAGCAGATGTGCTGCTTGTCCTACCTGCAATCCAGGTGCCATGGGACACATATGAGACACATGTTAGAGAGAAGAGGGATTGTCTAGACAAAAAAAACACTGAGGAAAAAGAGTAACAGGTTTGGGATCACCCCACCACAAGACAGTGACCTTCCTGAAGCTACAGGCTCCATCCCAACCCCTTCCCACGGCTGGAAGCAGCAGGTCAGCAGCCACAGCCCCTGTGAGAGCAGAAGGGAGGAGGTGGGAGATGACAGTCATCTCCCTCATGTCCACCGTGGGGCTGGGCACGTGTGTGGGTGGGTCCTAGGTCAACCCAATGACATCAACTTCTTCTCCAGCCCCTGCTGGCCCCGTTCCCTGCAGCTGGAGCTGGGGCTGGCCAGCAGCTCCCTCCCAGCACACCCCACTGCCAGTCCCATGGCCCCACCAGCCACTGCCACAGCGTTTGGGACACGTTTGGGACAGTTTGGGACACGTGTGGCTGGGACACCACGAGTGGGCTGCACCTGGGCACCAGGCAGGTCCTGCTGGGGCAGCTCTCAGAGCAAGCTCCCCACTCCCACCCCAAAATGCGACTGTAGGCAAGGCTGGGAACAAGGCAGGGGAGTAAAGGGAAAGAAACCACACATACCTATCACCTATTTAGCAACTGCTGAATAAGCTGTTCTGTACACATTGCCCAACAGAGAGGAATAGAGGCTCTTCTGAGTGTAACTCAATAAATTTGAAGGGAGGGAATGCCAACACACACTTCCAACTCCAACCGCTAAATAAGGAAACATACGTGGAAATTACAGATGAACAAATTCTAAACAGACCTAGGGGAGTTTTCTCCTTTTCATCCAAAAAGCAATAAATGTCACAGAACTGAGCAGCAAATCATTCAAAACAATGTAGCTTACCAAGCACGCTGTCAAAGCAAAAAAATCTGAGTCACTTAAACAACTGGATGCTATTTCAGGAGGGTTTTTTTTTTTAAAGGCTCATGAAGTGCAAGTGGCTCAAATTCTCCTTTTGTACTTGCTAACAATGGGCGTGTTTCTTGGCCAGAGCTGATCTGCAGAGGTCTGATTTTTGTGTTTTATTTTGTTCTGAAATGCCTCTCTGACCTCCAGCCGTGGGGCCAGGACCTCGGGAGGCCATCTGCCCAGCCTCTCATCCCAAAGCAGGATCAGCTCAGCTCTTATCATTCCTGACATGTTTGCCTAAGTGGTTCTTAAAGATTTCCAACACTGGAGGCTCCACAACCACTTCAGGCAATCTTGTGTGTGTTTTATATAAATCAGCAGCTCATCTCAAATTGAATGCTACATTTAATTTTGCTCACTTAGGTCCAAAAAAAACGTTTGAAACATGCATGCTAATGTTGAAAGATTGGAGAGCACGCGGCCACAAGTACCCGCCGCCTACGCTGCTGTCCCAGCAGCATTCCCAGCACATCCCAGGAATGCACAAGCACTTGCACCCACTGCTGCAAACCAACAAACCCAGCCCAAGCACCCTGAGATGTCTGCAGAGCAGGCAGATACACAGAGTTATTGAAAGCACCTCTAGGTTCGTGACTGGAAACCATTCAGAGGTTGAAGCATCCAACGCCACAATTATACAGCAATTTTCCCTTTTGCTGAGGAGGACCACCACTGCAGGGGGGTACCAACCTTCCCTGAAGGTTTTATCTCATTCCACAGAAATGGTCACATTTTTACCACACTGGGAACATGAATTATAGTCTGCAGTTTGAGCTGGGATCTTGTAAATATTCCATCAGCTTGCTTTGCACTGGGATTCATACATCCATTGAACCAGGTCCTTAAACATGTAATTCCTTTATCTGCATGGTTCATCAGCTGTTTTTTCAGGATTTCCAGTTATCAGTCAGGTCATTGACAAGGCAATGGCTTCCTTTACTTCTTGCAGTTTTCTTTTGATCCCTGTGGTTCAGTCCCTGTGGATCAGCACCTCTCCATTCCCATCCCAGAGCCTTGGGGAGACTTCCTTGGATTCTGGTCCCTCCCACCTCAGGCTGGATCTGCTAAAGAGATTTTTTCTCTCTTTATATTTCTTTAAAGAGAGCTACACTAGTATGTGGATTTAGCCATTTTTCTCCCAACCTTTTATTATTATCTGCTGTTTCTATCTAACTCAAACTCTTTCTTTCTGTCAAAGTCTAATTAAATTTAATCAATTTCCTTTGAAGCATTTAATTTTTGTTGTTTCATGTATTTGGTCAAAACATGCAGAGCATATAATTAAAACAAACACAGCAACTGGAATTATGGGAAGAACTTGCAGACCCACCATGTCAAAAATTCTAAACACTCTGTAGAAAGTACTTTTCACCAGCTGGGTTTTTTTTCCCTGAATTCTCAATATATTTGGCAATTTATTTTAATGTTATTCCTTACCACCTTGATTATGGTTTTGTTTTGCTTTTATTTGGTTTACCTTGTATTTGGATTATATTCAATTACACACACAATATATTTTGGGTAACTCAATGGATGGATTTACAGGTATTTCAGTTTCTCCGCATTGGTTTATTCAGTTGCTGCCACCATAACCTCAGCTCGAGTTCCAATCTGACAGCATATTTTTTCTATTTAATGTAAGATACCATTTGAAGTGAACACTTCTTTCTAATTGTAAAAACACATTCTCATGGTTAAAGTAACAGTTGTGACAAACTAGAACCTCTTGGCTGACAAATTAATTCTGTAGGTTTCTATTTACGTCCTTTCAAAGAGTTTGCTGATTTATAACTTCCAGCCAGGAATGAAATGTGCTTGTAACTAAAAGTGTTGATTAAATCATTGCCTGATATTAATCAAAAGAAAATGCAGTGTGAGGTGCAAGTCATTTAAAGGATGACATAAATCTGCCACTTATTAAAGTTTAATTCCTCCAGTGATCCAGTAAGATGAGCTTAAGTTGAATGAGGAAGGTGTGACTTCCAGGAGTCCTCAGTCTCTGTATCCCAGTGAATTTGGGCAGAGCTGCGTATGCTCAGCAATCTCTGAAAAGTCAGGCAATGAACCAGAAACAATGAAAACCACTGAATTTCATGCCAAAGGGGGACTCATCCTTTCCTGGAAAGTTCTGCTGCTCTCAATTTGGGACCAAATTATGGATTGCAAATGACTTCTCTTCCACACCCCCTTAAAGAAAAAAAAGTAAAATCTTTGTCTCTCTCTGAAAAAGAGCTCAATGAAGCAGGAAAGCACCGCCTGCCAAGTCTCAGATGAAAGAGGAACTGCACATCCAAGAGCGACCCAGGCAGATGATCCAGGAGGGAATAAATGATGGCTGTTCTTCCATGCAAGGCAGTTCCATGGTGTGTTGCACTTCCAGCTGCTCCCAGAGGCTGTGGCGGGGTGCACCAGGCTGTCACTTCCCAGCTGGCTTCCGATCCATCTGTGCGGGAATGAGGGAGCTGGCACGGGGCAGGATGGATCCTGTTCTTCTGCAGACATTACACACAGCTGTGATGGTAATTTAGAGCCTTTCTACAAAGAGCTGTGATGGGAAGGTAACTGCTTTTCCTTCCATGCCAGATGAAAATCTAAGCTTCCTGTGAAACCTGCTGAGTCAAAGTGGAATAAGAGAAAGGAGCCATAGAAGGGCCAGACTTGCACAGGGGATTTCCTTGTCCTTGGACAAGCAGAGGGAACTGGCAGCACAGCCCTCCTGACCAGCTTCCACACGGGCTGTATTTGTTTCAGGCATGTGGGCTTATGGGATGTACGTTTAGACACAGGGCAAGGACAGTTTGAAAAGAAAGGTACTAAAAAAAAAAAAAGACCAATGATCCAATCCAGTGTGATAGGAGGGGAAAATTATGGCATGGAAAAAATCCACCCCACTCTGGAAAAAATCCACCCTACTCCCACCTGAACTGCATCTCCTGGATTAAGCTTTGAATATCCTTGAGATTGAGAGTACTTGATCTGGGTCTGCCTCAAATCACAATGAGGGCACTCAAGAGATGTGACATTTCCATCAAGCAGCTGCTACTCAATGGCTACTCCAGCACATGGTCGCTCTCTTTTATTATACAACACCTAAGCCAGCACTGTTTTGCTCAAAAATATGTAAGTAATATTTGGTAAGGCCCAAAATTTAGGACTTTGGGTTACCTAAGGTCACACAAATTTCCTTCTGCATGAGAATATGACAGTCTTGTTATAATGGGCTAAAGAAGAGGAGAGAACCTATAACGGTTCCTAGGGAAGAGAAAGAGTTAAAATGAGATAGAGGAGGCAAACACTGTCAAAGTATCACACACAAAGAAGTCATTCCTTTAAAGTTTTTGAAATCTGTACTCAGAAAGGCACTGGGGGCCAGCAACCCCCTTAGTTTGGTCTGGTTTACCTCGTGAAGGAAGAAGGAGGGGTTCAGATAAAGCTCAGGAGCTGTGCTGAGGCTGCTTAGATGGACTGAGGGGATGGCAGGGAAGAGGCAACAGCTCAGGTTGTCATCTGCTACACAAGATGCCAGTCACAGTAAATAAGACAATCTCTTGTCTCTTCCACACAAAGAACTTAACACATAAAATACCACTGTAGGAATTCAGTCAGACCCATGTCCCAGGTTCCCTGGGATCCCAGCTTCCACAGCAGCCAATAGCTGCTGTGTGTGGAAGTGTACAGGACAAGCACAAAGCAGTGCTTGACCTGGAAACCCTCCCAGACTGCAGTGGTTTGTGGTTCAGCAGCTTCCCTGGACTGTGCTCAGCAGCACAGAGCAGCCTGTCCTCCCACCCAAGCACCTGCTCCCAGTTCCCTGCAGAAACAAGAGCATTCTTCTGCCCTGGTTACACTTCATTCACTCCTTGACAGCACTTTCAGTCAAAGCAACTAAATGTCTTGTGGAATTTTTAATGGAAAATCAATGTTTGCAGCCTGAGATGGCAGATGGGAAGCACCAGCCTGCCAGGTGCCTGGTTCCATCCTCTAAAGAGGTGCCAACAACACAGCATTCCCTCCTCAATCCCACCTCAGCATTGCAGAGACTTTCTGGAGGAGGAGGGAGAGCAAATGGCTCTTGCTGGAGAGACAGATGGGAAAACAGATCCCAGAGAGGAAAGGAAACAGCTTAAAAACTTTTCATCTGACGATTTTTTGGGCAGAGATTCAGGATACTAAATTTGGGCTATGGATTAGAGATGTTGCTACACATCTTTAAAAAAAGGAAAAAACCCAAACCCTGAGGCAGAAGCCATGAGTCCAATCACTCCAAAATTCCAATGACTCAGACACTGGTTGAGATGACACTAAGGCACAGCAAGGCAGGGGTGAACATGTGTCAGGAGAGGAGGAACTCCCCGGTGTGATTTGCTGAGCAGCCAACACTATCAAGCACCGTGGTGTTCCTAATCTTCACAATTCAGAATCATGCTGGCCATAATTACATCCATCAGATGTTTAGGAGCATTCTGATCTTATCAGCAGATCTGAGGAGCTCTTGAGGAGACTGTAAGGACTCGAGAAAGGAATGTACAGATTTTTCTGCCTTTGAGCACTAGATTGAAAATGCCCTGGAGTACATCAATGAGGACTCTTATAGCATGTCTTGGCAATTAATCACCAAAAAAAAAGTGGGGAATACTTAAGGAACAGCTAGAGAAATTAAAACTGAAAGCCAGGCAGGTTTAGGAGTCAATATGAAGGCAGAACTCCACCAGACTAAATGGATGCAGAGGAATAGTGCATGTTTATACTGATTACACATGTCCACCTTACTGGAGATATCTACAGCCAGGTTTATCACAGGAGCAAATGAGAGTTCTGAGGGAAGGGAGGCTATGGCCAAGAACAAAAACTACAGCTCTGGGCATTGAACACTTGTACTGCAGCAGCAGAGCCTCTGGAGAGTGTTTGCTTGGAGTCCATGATCTCAGAGGTCTTTTCCAACCTTAACATTTCTACAAGGGAAGCCAGTTAACAACTGAGGCAGAGATCAGGTGCAGGGCCAGGCAGAAGTTTGGTGCCTGGGAAATAAACCCAAGGAAATGAAGAATCTGTGCTTACATGGTTTGCTTGGGAGTGTGCACAGAGAGCATTGACCAGGAGAAGAATCACCAAGAACTGAAAGACAACCAAGACACTTCCAGCTCTGCTGAATTGAGGGGAGAACCCAGCCCCACAGGGTGAGAAATGGCTCAGTTTCTACTGACATCTACTGACTGCTCAGTTCAAGGTTCTCACAGTCTCTGGATCACACCCCACACAGAGCAAATCACTTGACACCTTCAAGGAAGGATGTTTGATACAGAAATCCAGCAGTGCAGGGAGAAACAGGTGCTTCAACCCCATGAAAACTCTTTAAGGAAGACACTGAAGAGCTAAACCAGCCTCTACTCCCACACTGCACTCATCCATGGCACCAGAGCACCCTTCAGTAGCAGTTTCAGTGGCAGGAGTGTCCCTGACTTGCTTTGGTTTTGTTACTCTACTCCCAGGCAAGAGGGAAGTGGTGATTAGTGACTGCACTCAACGCTGTGACCTTCACTTCACGTTCCCTCATTTCTGGGTTCCCAAGCGATTCTCCCTCAGGCACTGAGAAATGCCAAAGGAGGACTGGTTTGCTCCATTTGTGATTTCCTTGTGCACCAAGGAGTGCAAATCTCCCCTGTGACCTTTCCCAGTCCCTGAGTTCTCCCCAGTGCAGATGATCCAGCCAGGGAAGGCAGAGCAGTGCTTGGCCCCTGGGGCTGGCATTGCACCCTGGCCTCGCCAAGTCTTCTAAACCTCCAAAAAGTTTTATAAATGCTAAAACCAGAGGTGATCTCATGGACAAAGGAGATCATCTAATTGAGTTTGAGACCAACAGGCATGCTTCTGAATAATCAGGGGATGTGATGTGAAAGCAGCCAGAAGACTCTTAGCTAAAATTACAATGTATGGAACTTATCAAGCCAAGTACCTTTTTACTAATAATTTTCCCCTATCTTAATTCAGGCTGATAATTTGCAATTACAGTTGTAAAGGGCTCCAAGTGAAAAGCCCTTTTATCAGATGTTTCTGTTGTTAGTCGACTTTGCAAGAGGGAATCAGATCCAGATGAAGGATCAGAAAAGTCCAAATCAATCAGCTTTTGACAAGAATTGCAGCCCTCCAGCAAATCCAAGTAAAGCATCTTGATTTAGGAAGACATGAATGCAATTAACTGAGGAATCCACAATAATTTATTTCCCTTTGTAAATATTGTTTATTTCCTTAACAGGTTACAAAAATGGTGACACACTGAAAACTCAACAACTCCAATCACTGGGCTAACAAGAACTAAGTGATTCCAGGTCCCCCAGAGGGAAGTCAGCTACTCTCAGATACCCAAGTACTGATTGTCTCTGTCAGAGAAGTATTGGCTAACATTTGTTAACCCATAAAAACCACTGTCTAAAAGGGGCATTGAAAGTAAAATCCTTGGCCCTCTAAAGTTTACATTTTTCCTGTGTGAAGCATGCTGACTCTTTGATTAGCAGCCAAGAGAATGGACTCAACTCCATTCCAACTGTTAAAAAATAGTATGAAACAAAACATTAGTGAAGTGATTTTCCCTTGTTTTAATGTGGTTTTCAACATTAGGTTTATTGTTTTGTGGTTTTCTGCATGGAAAGCATATGCTTGCAATATGTTTACAATATTTTGGAGGTTTAAAGCTACAGCATAGTCATTTAAAGAAAAAAAAAAAAGGAGAAAATCTTGCAAATTGAGGAATACTCTAATGAAACAACACCTGATGTTTTCCCTTGCTAAGCCACTTTGGAAAAGGTACAGTATAGGTAAAACAGATTCTGTGTTTCTGGCTAATGAATCAAATTATCTCAGACACTATTTTTGACATCCTATTGCAGAAGTGCTCTGCCTCTCCCACAGTTTGCAGTGTTCACTGGTCCACCTGCTAGAAGGTGCCATCCTTTTTAGGTCTCAGTTTATTCAATTAAATATCCAAGTCATTGCTCTTTAAATGCCCAGACTGTAGAAGTGCCCTTTAGGGTTGAGATGATCCCAGCAGCAGTGGGAGATACTCAGCACATCACCAAACCCAGCCCCACAACCCACTCCAAAGTGTCAGGGTGGTAACAACGGGAAAAATATCAAGTGACTGAAGTGCTTTGGGGCACAGACAGAATCAACCACTGGCCCACAAGAGGAGGCAGGATGGAGGAATAAGCCAGTAATTCTTACTCCTCCTTACTCCAGAAGGAGGGGTAAGCCAATAATTCCTGAAATACTGACTCCAGAGGTGAAGGAAGGAGAACAGCCCCTGGAGGAGCAGTTAGCTGATCTTAGCACCACAGTGTGGTGGCAATCACAGGGAGGTTGGGAGGCTCACAGGAGGAGCAGATGACACCTGTCCATCCGTAGGGTGGGTGCTCTGGGCAGGCTGAGCTGGCCACAGCCTGTGTCCATGGTCTGCCAAAGGAGGTGGCTGTGTTCAGGGTTATCTGCTAAAGCCAGACACCCAAACCCACAGTACAAAGCTGGTGCCTGTCTGGGAAATTTGGCTGCAGGCAGCCCAAAATCTGCCAGGAGAGCAGTGTAAGTGGGTCTTAAACACAAAACAGAGGTGGTCACACAAAATGGATGTAGCACTTGATCCACCAAACCCGGGCAAAGCTGTGGAGTGAGAGCCAACCCTCTCTCCAACATGAGCATGTGAAGCAGAGCAAGAGGGTTCCTCGACATCTTAATGTCCTGCAAGCTCTGATGTGAGAGAAGCAGAGGAGAAACTGCTGACATGACTCTTTATGCACAGTCACACACCCTTCCCTCACACCTCCCCCAGATAGCCTGGCTCCAAGGACTAGCGTCAGAAGGGGAAAGAAGCACTTAATTTTATAATTCCTACTTAAATGATTCACGAGGTGCTTTTGCAAATTGCAGGAGAACACCCTATGAATCAGTCAGTGACAGAAATAAATTGCATTAATCCATAGTAGTAACATGCGCAGAGTGCTAGTGTTTCAGTAGGAATGAGCTCATTTTTTAAGCTCCCCACTCCGAGCATGTAGGATGGCTTTGTGCCCTAACAATGTCCCACAAGACAAAGGCCCACTTTCCTGCTGGAAGGGACCCCAACTTGCACACCAGATCATTGTCTTCCATTTCAGACATTGCTGAGTGGCATCCTATCCTTCCACTGTCTTCTCTCATCTTCTGCGTGCCAACATCCATCTCTCACCTACTAATTGTGGCCTCCTCACATCACAAACACTGTATTAGTCAGCAGAAATGGGCTGAGATCCAAACTCCATCTCCAAAAGCAGTGGCCACGGCTACACAGGGAACTCAGCCACCTCAGGATGAAAAGAACCAAGCCAGTGCCTCTGAAGGTGAGGGTGAACTCTTCTAATGGCAATGCAAAATTCAACAGCAAGACAAATGACAATAAACATCAGAGAAATCTGAAATTTGGGGTCTGTGCATACAGATTGCTTGAAATGCTCCTCAGGCAGCATCACTTTGCTTCACTGCCCTCATCCCAAGAGCTGAGCCCAAAAAGCTCTGCAAGGTAAGAGCTGCACACACAGCCATGCTATGGACACCAGGGAGCCTGGTCCATCATCTTTGTTTCAAACACCTCCCATCAACTCCAAGTGATTAAAAAAAGTAACCTATCCATTCCACCAGAAAATCTGAAATTAGAAGGGAAAAAAACCACCCACAAACACTTTTAAAATGTTAATAAAGGTGCAAGAAATCCTGATGCTGTGCCTTTAGCCTTGCTAGCCCATTTCCATTTAAATAAGATTTCCTGTGAAGTCACTGGTACCTGTGAAAAGCTACACTGGCAACCTGGATACAAATGCTGCTTCCAAATCCTCTGAAGCAGGACTTGACACTGAACAACTTGCACCTTTATTTCCAACAGCAGCTTCATTTTAGAGAACTGCTAGAAAATTTGTGATCAGGTCCATGAAAAATTACAGTAACTGTTATGAACACATTCCCAAATGAAATGATGGTCTCAGGCCAGTTTCACAGTCCTCTCCTCTGCCATCACTGCACATTAGGGATGGGGCAGCCAGTCTCTTTCTACTACATTTTCTCTATCTGCTGCAGCTGGATAAGCACTGGATGACCTGAATTTTCTCCCTTCCAGTTTGTTGTGGGGATTGTCACAGCCTAATCATATATAAAAACCCAGAACTGTCCTTTCAGGTACCCAACTTCTGATGCTCTGAGTATTCTGTAGTCACTGCTCCAATAAAATCTGGTTTTAGAGAAGCAGACAACAAAATGCAGGGAGGAATACATACAACTAAGTGGTCATACAATGCTCTTTTGTGAGGACTAACTTGCAATTTAAAGAAAATAGCACTGTTTTATGAACTGTTTGGGACAGTGCACCATAAACTGGGATTGGTTCCCCTTTTCCCTGGTGTCTCCACAGCATCAGGTCTGTACTAGAGCAGGGAGCAGGGGGCCAGGTGGGATGTGCAGCCTCTGCATCCTGCACACAACAGCTGGGCTCAGAAACTGCCTCCTAGCAGAAAGAACATCAGTTTGACAACTGAAATCAACACTTCAAGCAATGATTTGGATCCACTCACATTATTAAAATGAAGAATTTGAAAAACTTTCCTCTTTCCACGTTTTTCACACTGTATGGTTTCAGAACTCTCTTCCCTCGTGTGTTCTGGGTGACAGCTCCCATCCTGTCTCACTGAACTGGTTCTTGGTGTGCTGGGAAAACGTGGGAGTGCTGGGGATGTAAAGGATACCACGTTCTATATTACACACACACATCTTGGTGGAGGAAAAACATTTCTCTTGGTAGAACATTTTTCAGAGAAAAAAATGTTCTATGAAGTCCAAGTCTGAGAGAAATGTTGCATGATGTTTTCTTGAGAACACAGACCCTAAATTTGGGGTGAAATCTGACCCTAGATTCTTCCTTTATGTCTGCATTTTCTTTTGACTGGGTGGACAATTTTCACCCTTTTGCTGGGCAAGGGTTTTATAGATAGATTTTCAAATGTTGCTCAGCTTTTGACATTAAAGTGCCAAAGAATCCAGCATTTCTTCAGTAAAGACATAGAGAGATCAGGTTTACAAACTGAGAACAGCTTCTGAAATGTGTTAATTCCAGATAAAAGCTGTGGCTAAAAGTCTGATCCTCAGACCACTAGAGGTCCACAGAGCTGTTTCTGCTAAAGCAGCAAAAAACGCACAATAGCTTTTATTCTTCTGACCTTGAAAGTTTCGAGTGTCTCATTTTAAGGGTTGAACTTCCCTCCACACATTTGGTTAGCTGGATTATTGCAGGTCAAGGCTGAAAAAGCCTCTTCCTTTTTTGAGTGTATCATTGGTATAAACTCAACCATGAACAAGTTTGCTGCTGACACCTACAGCAATGAAACTGAGGAAGATAAAGCAAACTGGAAGTTAATCAGCAAATGTTACAAAAGGCAACTGAGCCAGATTTCCTTGGTTGTTGGCTGAGCAAAATTTCTTCTCAAATGAAGGCAAATTTCGCACTATTTGGTACCAAAATATTCAAGTTTCCAAGATGAAAGGGGATGTTAATATCCATAAAAGCATCTAACGCAAGAAAACAAAAATAACAGCCCCAAGACAAAATGGGATGGAAGCAATCAAGGACCTGTAGCCACTTCAGTGAAGAGATTTTTTTTTGTTGTTGTTGTTCTGGCTGCCCTAAAAACTCCACTGTTATTTTAACCAAGCTCTACAGTTTAGCATGAAAAAGATAAGGAGATAAGCAGGGGGAGGGGGAGAAGAGCTATGCCCAAAAAGATAGTTCAAGGCAAAACCATGCTTCAAAGAGAAACTCTAAAGCACACTGGGCATTTAGAGGTTGTCAACAGTTCCCCAAAACAGACCCTTTACTATTATTATAGGCACTGCTGAAGAAAATCTCAGGACTCAAACCCACAGGACTGATGCCATGGGGCTGTCCTGACATTTCGGTTTTGCAGGCGAGGATTCTCCAGTTTTCAAAGATCCTCCCCTTGTGTGTCCTTTCCACCTGGAGCATCCCCACACTGCTCAAGCTGTCCCAGTGGGTTGCTATGGGTGGGATTCCACAATGCTACAAATCAATATCTTGACTCCAGGTGCAGAACAAACAGCAGGAGCAGATAAACTCCTACAGAACAAAGATCTTCTTGTCAACCAGACAGCAATGGAGAAAGCAGAAAGAGAAATGAGAACCTGCCTGCAGGAAGAATGTTTCTCTGTTAAATGAACAAGGACATGCACAACAGTCCACCCATCATCTGTATTGCTGTTATAGCTAAGACAAAGTAGAGTTAATATGTGAACCTGTGCACAGCTTGTAAAATGGAGCAAGGAAGATTAAATAGGTTTAATTTGTATGGGATTGGGCAAGAGTGACAGGAGACACAGACACACACATACACACAGGTATCTTCTGCTGCTGCCCTTCTGCCACAGACCCTTCAGAGTAATTCCTTTTTTCTTATTGAAACATTATCACCCACTTACTCTTATCCTGCCTACATATCATCTGCATTTAGAGTCAAAAATAATGAGAAAATGTCCAATAGCAAGGACCAGCTTTCACACTCACAGAGCATCTCTCAGCTATCAGAAGAGTTAATTTTATCCCTCTTCACCTTCAGTAAGAAACCAGGATATTTTCTGCAGTTACATTGGCTGTAAAGCCACTACAGGCAATGCACTAATCTTTTATGTCTCCAGCACCTTTGCAGTCACTGTTATAATTAAAGAGAAGATAGAGAAGTCTGTCTTCAATCATAAGTTTTCCACAGGTGAGCTTTTACTGTTGTTCTGAAATTCCAAAGCTGTAACTCCTGGTGACATGTTCTGCTGGATTTTAAAAAATCAGCAATATTTGCTTGACAAAGCAAATATCTCATGACTGTCCTGGAGCGTGAAAAGTGAAAAGAAAACAACAGAAATAAAGAAAATATCTTGCAGCCTTCCCAAACATAACTTCTCCTGATGGAAGTGAAAAGCAGTGCTTACTGTAAGAACTGACTAAAATAAGAATATTTTTCATTGTCCAGCTGAGAAACACAAATGGCAGCAAACAAAATCGATGGCAAAACCACAATTGTTAAAAACCGAGACCCCTCCCTATGTTACAAAAGAACCTTGGCTTATTAAAAGCAGAGACTTCTAATTCCTTGTTTTCAATACAAAGCTTCTGACACCATCCTTTTTAAGAAGGAAAAAATGTTCATCTGCTACCTAGAGCTTCAGTAATGTCTGCTGGATAAAGCTATTCCTTCTAAGGAACAACAGCACCTGAAATGCAGTAATCATACAATCTAAAAGTTTGGCTTCAAGCGTGAAGGATAAATGGCAGGAAACTGGAGGAAGAAGAGTTTTAGCCAAAACTGGATGACTGAAGACCAAAAATACTACCGTAAATAATTCACAAAGGAACACAGCCAGGGTATAACTATGCAAAAGCTTAGATCTTTTGCAGGATAATAAATTTAATGGAGATGCCTGATAGCATGAGCAGCACAGATCACTAACTGCACGTGTTTGAGAGGAGCCTGAGCACTGAAACATAAGCATGTGGTTGGAAGGGTGGTCTGAGGAGCACAGCAAAGGTCTCAGTTTCCATTCCCAACTCTAAGACCAATAACTTTGGCAGACCAATAAGAAAACCTCTTAATTTATCTTACTTATAGACAGATGTTATGTGATAGACAGATGTTCCTCACCTGGCTGCCTGGGATCTGAGCAGGCCCAGTATTTGGAGAAGCTTTGAGAGTGATAAAATTCCAGAAATTGTCACTGTAATTTAGTTTTATTTATTCAAAATTAAGATAAAAAAGAAAAAAGCAAAAAGCATGCTTGTTCAAGGATCTAGGCCTCCTGAGGACCCTCAAAACACAAATCATGCACTAAAACTCAGCTGCTCAGGCAGCTGAACTCCCAGCAATTTAATCAAGCAGCCAGACAACCGAAAAACACCCCTGCACTTCCCAGAGGCTCTCACTCTTTCCACCCAAAGCCTGAAGGGCTGGATCTGTCCTGCACCACACCAAGAGCAATTAATATAATGCTACTCCATATCAAGGTATAGGATAAATCCCAATATCAATGGTCTATGCCAGCAAACGATTTTAAAGACAAGATGGCCTTCAGTGTATCCACAATTGATTCACCTGGAAAGCACAAAACTGCATCACTGCAACACCACCCTGCAGAGCTTTTTCTTCATGGTGCTGCAAGGGCACATCACAGCTTTTTTCCAGATGTCACTGCCAAATCCCACAGGCACCTTTCCAGCAGGGCAGCATCCAGCTATGTCAGTGCTGGGATTACCTCTAAAAACCCTGGTACTCACCAAAATTTAAAGCAGGTGTGCAGATTGTGGGGATGCAGACTCTGTGCATGCCCCCATCACAATTCTGGCCAAGAATTGACTGAGGGTCTGGATGGGAAATGAGAAAAGAGGGTATTTAGAGGTACCTGAGGCAACCTGGGCTAGTGGAAGATGTCCCTGGCCATGGCAAGGGGTGAAACAAGATGAGCTTTAAGGTCCCCTCCAACCCAAACCAGTCTGGGATTCAATGATTAACCTAAGTCAGGTGAACCATTTCCTAGCACCCTCAGGTTTTTTTAGCCAACAGATTGTCCTTTGTGTCACAATATGCAGAGGGCACAGAATGGCAGCAGCATGCTAAGCTGATGTCCTGACACTCATCAACCTGCAGTGAGCACAGCACATACCCATCCCTGCTCCTAATGCAATCCAAAATAAGCATTTCTTCATGGGATTTGCAGTAAAAGTACCAGATTATCAAAGCAATTTTGAGTTAAATATCTGCATGTGGACATCATCTAAATTTGGGAGGGGACAAGCAGCTCCTTCTCCCTGCTAGAACAATGCTTTTAATGACCATAAGCTATTTGCCCAAACAACAAACTTACCTGGCCAAGTTACCTGTATCAAGCATTAGATCTCTAAGTGTGTTTCCTCTAGAATCTCTAAGTGACATGCACAGCCTCATCTCCTCAATCAGTGCGAGCAAGAATGGTTATTTCCAATTAATGCATGAGAGAAAATCAATTTGTGAACTCTCCCAGTGGTTTTAACCTGAGTTAGGTGAGCTGCTACACACCTGGTACAACCCTCTCCTGTCACAGACACAATCCCTAATCCAAGGCCAGGGGATCTAACCCAGATCCCCACTGCTTTAAGATTTCCTTTGCTTGACCCCCATGAGCTTCCATGGTGCCTTGCAAGCTTTCCCTGCAAGCAGGAGATGGATGGGCCCTGATGTCCCATAAAATCCCACAGGATATCACTCAAAGCAACCTTTCCCATCATGTCCCGAGAGATAAACAGGAAAACATCACAGCTCAGAGTAAATAACCCAGATAGAGCTCTCAGTACAACAAACAAGCACAGTCCTCAAATATGCAATTAAAGATTTTAAGAATAAATTACTGTAATTAAAGTGGCAAGGCAGGGCATTGATGTGATTCAGGTATTATGAATTATATTCAGGTATTATGAGTTATGTGCAGAACAAAGACACAGACTGGACAGAAGGGGAAGACAGAGCTCACTGAGAAAGGCAAGTTTATTTGGGTTGCAATGGAAAGTACAATTTTGATTCTAAATTGTTTCAAGACCAAGGATAATTTGAAAAGGAGAAGTCCAAGAAAGCTCAGAGGAAGTGTCCTTCTGCTTTTTCCTTCCTTTTTTTGTCTTTGTTATACTGTATTGGGGGTTTCCAGTATTCAATCTATGGCAAGTCCAATTATGAGGAGGGATTTTAAGGGAAAAGGAGAAAAAAGAAACTCTAGAAAAAAGTTATATCTGATCACTCAGCCTGGAAATTATTTTGTCTGCACAGCTTTGTTTCAAACTCAATTATTATAAAAGCTTTGGGGAACATTATTTTCAAAGTGAAATCTTCTCTGTCAAAACTTTCATTAATAAGTTCTATTTCTTAGTAGGGTATCATTTTACACAGAGTGCCCAGAGATCCTGCAATGTGGGAAGATTCTTTTTAGATGAAGTACAGTAATTTGCTTTAGGATCGTGGTAGCTCAACATTTTATTTATGCTTTTGAACCAGAAAAGTTCTCAAACTTTACACACATATATATGATAAATTATTTCTCTTGGGCAAACATACTAACAGCTTTTGGTGGTGCTGTTAATACAGGAGAGGGGAGAGCAGAAATGAAAATTCACAGAATAACAGGAGGACAGCCATAGGTCCAAGGCATGTTCATCAGGGGACACAAATGTAGCTGATTGATCACAATTAATTTTAATTGTTGAGCTGTGCTGTGGTCCAGAGTAATTTCCTCAATATGCTGCAAATCCAACAGCACCAGAGCAAAGCATATGAAAGGCTGGGACAGAAAACCCTCAGCTGCAGCAGTGAAGCTGTGGAATAAACATCCAGAAGAGAGGAAGGGAATCAGGAGTACTGGGGTGTAGACCCACAAGAGAGCCTTTTACCAAAACCAGTGCTTCTGCAAAGTTTCCTGAAGCTTTCCAGCCACCGAGTAGGAGAGGTTCTTTATTACCTTAAATATAAAACCATTAGCTGGGCATTCCTCTGAAACTCAACACACACAGGGTTTATGCGCAAATAATAAAGAGATTTCTAGCTATAATACACCTACATCCAGGAAAAAGGCTGGAAACCTTCATGGCATTGAAGCCTTGCAGAATATGGCTGCATATTTATCCCAAAGCAAGAAGCATATTTATGCATCTCTGGGCCAGTGAATGAAATATCCATATCCAAAAATGGGTCCATTTTAGCCTGCATTTGAAAGTCTTCCTTATGATTCCACAAGGTTGCCCCAAAGTGTCTCTTAGAAGATAGAGCAGGCAGGTTTGCTTTGGATCAGGAAGCTGATCTCTGTCCCAAGGGCACCAATCTGTGCAGTAGTTGCTATGGTACTGCAAGTATTTTTGTTTGTTAAACAGTAGATTAAATAGTCACATAAAACGATTAGACTGGACGTTGGATCATTCCCTGGGAAGGATTAAGTTACAAACTGGCTTTCTGGGGAAATTATTTAAGCTTTTCACTTTAAAAAAAAAATGTTTTTTGAATCTTAGGCTGATGTGTTTAAGAGACTCTACTCCTTACTCTGATTTAAACTTATTTGTGTAGGCAGGTAATATTTTTAGGCACTTTTACACCTATTAAAAATGTTTTTGTAACTGTTGGCTTCATACAGTGAGTGCTTTAATAGCTCCTGTTTTATCATCACTATCCTGAATGGTCAGGGCTTGTATTACAATTCTTTTGCAAAAGGAATGGATGCCTTGCCTTGGGTGGTAATGGTAATGCAGGAGTTAAAGATTAATTGTTAGTCTGGATTTCCAGACTGAAAAACAAATTTCCCTTAAAAGGCCAAGTGCTCCGTCTCCAAAATCAGCTTGTTTGGTTACAAAAGTTACTTGGGGGATTTGAGATCTTTTAGGTTTACTTATTTCATTTACCTGCCTTGGCATCTGTACCACACTCCCTTCATTAGGTCCAGGCACTGTGATGAAGGAGATCCAAAAATAAGTATAAATAGTCCATGGCTGATGAATGAGCCTTGGACTAATTGCTCAGATGACTTAACAGGCTCAGGAGCAGATGGTGACTGAGCATAACACACAAACAACACATGTGACAACAATACAAATGGAGAATCTGTCCTGCTGGCTCATGCTGCCCAAGAATTCCTATTTTTTTCAAGAACCTACCCAAGGAGCCAATCTGGTTGGCAGAGCAGTGCCAGATTAAAAATAAGGTGTTGTATCTTATCCAGCCGACCAGTGGAGAGCATCCAACATCTGAAACCACAACAGCTCCTTTCCTGCTGATGGCTTCCACCAGAATGGGACTTTAGAAAACACAGAGTATTAAAAACCAATTCCAATGCAGTAAAAATGAATCATACACAAAGATACCAACAAAGATAATTCTAGTTGCTGAACAAAGATGCCTGATTTCAGAGAACTTCACTTTTTTTAACAAAAGCTTCTCTACAGAAAGGTCCAGCTAAGCAAAATAATTATTAACATTAAACAAGTACAGCTGTAGATATCAGATAAAAACAGTTCTGAGGATAATATTTGGCATATATTACACTTCTTCATCTGTTTTTCCTGTACCCCCATAAATGATGACAGGACTCTTCTATGCAAGAGTTCCCACAACCAAAGGCATTGATCACTGGTGCTTCCAAAAGAAAGGCACAAGGAGCCAATACACTGGCTCCAAAGTAAACAAAATGTGTACCAAACTTGCAAGGAAGAAGTTGTAAAATTCCCATCAAAAATGTCAGTAGGACTGAAGCAGATCAACTGCAGAGAGACCTGGAAGGTTTAGTGCTGAGTCCCCTTCTCGAGCAGGGGTGTAACAGAGCAGTTGCTGAACAGCTAAAATTACAGCACCAAACACTCTGCCCTCAGGCAGGAGGAGACATGAACAGCCCTGCCTTTAGCATAGCAAAAAATGCAAATAAAAATGCCCATTTAATAGAATCTAAAAGCTTTCAGCCTCATTTCAGAGACCTGGGGCCCACAGCCACCATTCAAACACCCAAAGCTGCAGCTTTGCCAGTGTCCTCCTGGGGCTGCTGCTTTGGAGTGATCTCGAATCAGCATTTTCTGGGGATGAACACCATCCTGCTCAAATCCAATGCTCTCCATACAGCCTACCCTGGGAACTGGACTGTTCCAGATGACCACACGGATGTGGAAAATAAACTGGAGAATGGGAACACCCATGTTCAGAGAGGACAAGACTCGCAGGAGCCTGAAAAGAAATGCTCTGAATTAGTTCAAAACAGAGACTTACACAGCATCTGAGCCTCCCATAGAGACAGGGCCATCATGAAAGCCTTGGCACCACATTTGTAAAGTTTGCTTCACAACTGTTTCCTTTGAGGAAGCTAACTTATTTTTTATCCTTACATCAGCTCTCAGGTATAAGCAATTGGTTGTAAAATTGTTATTTTATGGATGAAGAAACAGACAAAGATGAAAGTCAACATTTTCTGGTGTGGAAAGAGGACTTGGGAACTGGAGACTTCAGATGTCTTACGCTGGGATGTCTGAGCAGCAGCAGCAGGGGTTGTTTGTTTGTTTAAGGCTCTGCCTACTCTGAACCACCAACAGAAGCCAGTGGAAGCTGCTTGGATTTGGAAACTCCCAAACCAGACAGCCCAAAAATTATTGACTGCCTCTGAAAAGTTGGCCTGAGTACTTTGGTCCCCATCACACGCAGGAGTTGGTGGTGGAGCCACAAAGCACAACTCGGGGCCCCTGTTCCATAGCTCGCTGTGCTGGGCCAGGGTGCTCCCAAAAACACAAAACTTCACTTTTGGATGCCTTCTGAGCAACTCCAAGAGTGAGCAGCAACATTAAGCTCGATTTCAAGCTGGACCCTTTCCCTCCTCTTCCATTTTTCTTTTTGAAAAGAGGAATTCCTCCATTTAGTTTTAATCCTATTTCTCTCTCTCAAAGCTGCCAAAAAATCAAGGCCAGCTCACATCAGAGAGCAGTTTATTGCCTTGGGGTGATCCCCAGAGAACACACGGTGCCCTGGGGCTCCTGCTGGCCCTGGCAGGCTCTGGGGCCATGCCAGCAGGACATGGGGCGCTGGGACGTGTCCCCTGCCCCGAGCCATGGCCGCAGGCCCCGCCAGGCCCCGGGCGTCCATCAGGCCTCGAATCCATCAGAGCTGGCCCGGAGGCGGCTGCAGCCCCAGAGCCAGCACAAAGAGCAGCCCAGCAGAGGTTTTATTTACAACCTGCTGACAACAGAGTGGAAATTGATAGAAGCTGCAGGCAGCGAGTGACTCCCTGTCTGTCAGCACCAAATGGCAGCTCCTGCCATTACTCCCTGGACAGGAGCTCTTTAACTCTTTCTGGCTCGGCCCAGGATTCACAGGGGTGCTACAGGTCTCCACCATGTTTCTTTTATGCCATCTTTATCAAAAATGCTCTTCCACTGCCTTTGGCTGAGTTGTTTCCAATTCCAAGCAGTGAGAAAGGCCCAGGACCTCCAGAGTTACACATTTACTGTCCCCAAGTGTTGCTGGGCAGACACTGCTCCTCAGCCTCCTGCAGTGCCAGGTGTCATCACAGAGCATGTTTGAATAATTTGTCCTCTTTTTATTTCTCAATCTCTCTAAAGGTGAATTCACAGCAAGCCCTTATCAAGGTCATTAAAATTTGCAGGAAGCTCAGAACCTTTTCAGAACCCGCAAAAACTTTTTGTGAGCCCAAATTCACCCCTGGGATGCACCACTTTGGAGCCAGCATAACTTCCCAAACCAAGTCCCATACTCCAGCCTCCCGACCTAAACCCAGAGTTATTTAAAACACAAGATAGGACCCAAGAATGTTAAACTGGAATCATTCTTTAAAAAAATAGTTTTCTGTAAGCTTTTGCCTTCCACAGCTGTCTGCTGTGAGATAAGCAGGTACAGCCACAATGTCACCATCATCCCAGTGAGCAGACAGAGAATGATAAAGGAAAATGAGATAAACTCCAGATTCTTCAGCTGGCATCCACCCCTGCTCACTGAAAGGGCACCACAAGTGCCTTAAACATTTTTGTGGAAGAATCTGTCTCAATTTCTGTCTCAAACAAAAGCAAATCTAACAGCTTTGATGTCTGTTCACTCAGACATCTAAGGGCATAAACAAAATCACGTGGTCCCCAATAAAACCACCAAAAGTGCTCTATGATTACACTGGTCCAACACTATGTGAGAAATGCAAAAAGTCCCTTGTAAAAACACCTCCTCCTGTTTCACCAGACTTTTCCAGATCACAGAAGAGTTGGTCAGATCTAAGCAAAGATGTGAGAAGATCTTCTGTGAGTCTGGCTTGTAATTCTCAAGATGCCCATCAGAGCAGACAGACAAACTCACTCTTGATTTCTGGATCTTGTGTTAAATCTGGGGCAGCCCATGACACACTCACACTGAACAGAGGACACACAATCCCAGACTGAGAGCAGCACATCAGACCAGCTGAACCAGGAGAGATTAAAGCTCTGTGTACCACTGGAAAAAGAACCCAGTACAACCAAACAGTTAAAAACATTTATAGAGCAAACATAAACTTTCCATCAGGCAGCTGGTTCTTGCTTGGGGAAAATATATACGTTGCTAATAGGAATTATATCCTGTTTCCTTTCTACTGCTTAAAACATACAAACAAATTATATTTCAGACTAATGACATATTATTCATGGATCTTTTACTTCACTGGAATTTATAGTTCAATTCCAAACCTGTAATTTTAAATGTTGGCTGTTTTTCTAAGTAATTCACCAGAAGGAGGTCCCAGGTCCCCTTCCTTCTCCTGCTGGCAAGGAAAAAAAAACCCTGCCAACTTCTACATAAATTGGTGTATATCACAAGCTACTCCACTTAAATGCCCAGACAAGGCTTTTCACATCAGAGCTAAAGTGAAAAAAATACAGACACACACACTTTATTACATAGAGCCTTTCTTCTCTGAGGGTCACACAGCTGGTGTTAAACTGGTGGCAGCAGAGCTCTGAGACCCAGAGAAATAAATGCAGCATTTAGGCAGGCGAAATATCACTAAAAATGCAGTGTTCAAAGAGAAGGAAAACTGCTACCAATCTCTTGCTGCACAAACCCACTGCTCAGTAGGGCTGGGCTGAGGGAGCATCTTCAAGGACAGTCAGGGGAGAGGTCACCAAGGCAGGTGTCCTGAGCAGGGACCTGTTCCCCACCAGCCCAGCTCCCCATGTCACAGGCAGGGCCTGGGGCACGGCAGGGAGGGAGCAGAGCACTGACACGTGGGACTGAGGGCTCCCTGCCAACTCACAGGGATTCTGGCTGGGAAAACTGCAGGCTGCCTCCATCCAACCATGCAAGAGGGTCTATAGGAGCAGGCCGGCACCTCAGTTCTGGAACACGTGTTCCAGTCACCTGTAGGTCACATACCAGAAGGCTAAATGTTAAATTTTGGCTGGGTAAGTCCCCCACATTACACACAGCTCTGGAGGAGACCTGTACCCCAAGTATAAGGATTAGCATGTCCCCACAGGGATTACAAACTGAGTTGTGCCCAGCACAGGGCAGGACTTCCCCTGTTGGGGTGGAAGGAGAGGTGGTTGTCATTATTACCTGCCTGTCCTGCAGGAAAGGCACAGAGCAAGCCACAAACCATGTCAGCTACACATACAGGGACCTTCCAGTTGAAACAAGTGACAGTGGAGAAGAGTGTGACATTTTGGGAGTCCAGAAGGACCCTGGGACCCCACACCCCTCCGAATGGTCCCTGCAGAGCTCACAGTGCTTCCTGACCCCAGCGCTGTTTCCCAGGCCAGTTTCTCTCCCTGAGCAGATCATGGGAGCAGGCACATGAAGATGTGACTTGATCTAAAATGTTTCTTTGTCAGAAGCTACTCTGAAGTCCAGGGGAGTATTTTGCTCTCACCCCCTTGAAGTCACAGGGGCTGCTTTCTTGCTCTGCATTATGTCAGATTATTTTATAGCAAGAAAGGGTGGAAATAAATGCCATCAAACTAGCCTTGCCTTTCCTCTACCATGTTCCACTTTCCTCCCCCATGTTCCACTCAAGAAAATCCCTCAATCTCCACAAACCAAGCTACAGCTTATGCCAAACCTAACAGAGCTCATACAGACATTGTTATCTTTTGAAATGACACCTTCAATTTAATTATCTCCAAGATTAAATCATCTCCAAACTATTAAGGAAAATAACTCGGTCGTGCCAAAACACTGCATCACACCATGATTTCTCCTTTTTTTTCTAACCCCCTTAAGCCCCCTCTCTCACTAATTCACAGAATGGCAGAAGCACACAGATGTGCACTTGTGACTGGCCCCTGCAAAGCCATCCTGCCTGCACGGCTCGCCAAGTTTCCCATCTGCTTTAACCCCAACCTCAGCTCTGCTGGGGGAAATTCAGAGCAGTTCCAGGGCCTTCAGGGGCAGGAAGGAATCAAATTTAACCTGCTGGACCATGTGTTGTGCAAGTACCTGAGTACCTGAAAGTGCACCAGCTTCACCTGAGACAGTGCATGTGGAAAACAAACCACCTCCAAGGTATTTTAAGTGTCTTCAGTGTTGTTTTGTCTACAGTTCCCACAGAGCCATCCCACTCCCTCGCTGCATTTGCCTGTACAGCTCTGTAGGCTGGTGCTTGCTGTGCTTAATTGGGCACAGGATTCTTTACCCACTCCCCCAGTGGTCTGGGAAGTCGTGGCACCAGCACATGGCACTGACCAGCCTGCATCACCATGGCAACAGCACATTCCTAGCGCTTGGTGAGCTGCAGGCACTGGCTCAACAGCCCAAACTGAAGTATTCCCTTCCCTTTCCCACAGGAATGGACACCTGCCTCAGCAGGGACAGGGCTGAGAGAGCAGCATCACCACCTCACTGCAGAAGATAAAGATGATTCTCTTGGTCTCATTGCACAGCTTCAAGTCAGGGGAAGTATTTGCCAAGAAGGAATGATTATTCCAGCCAAGCTTGTTAGAACTGCAGTGTCCTTTACCATATGAAGGCATGTGGAGCAGCATAATGAAGGCTGAAAGAGCAAGGAAATAATTGCAACCTTCTGGCTGCAGGGCCCAGACAGGAGCACACACAGCCTAGGAGTGGCTCCCTTGGCATTATAAGCCACTAAACCAGAGTTTGGCTCTAAAGAGGACTTTAGAGCAGCTGATGGACCAAGGACTGGCTGAGAACCACAAACCAGTTTTACCTGGACCCCAGGAAAGCCAATTTTCTCAGAGGTCAAGTGTTTGGGGCACCACATCCTCCAACAAGCCATGCTGGGGGCCAGGCAGGTGCAGGCCAGGGGGGTTTCACCAGACTCTGAGCAGTGCTACACAAAGCAGGCTTGGTCTAGGAGAAAAAGGACAGGGGCAGAATTTTACATGATCCAGGCAGCTTCTATCACTCTAATATTTGTCATTTCTGTTCCAGGGAGAGAAAATGCAAACTGGATTGAGGCACAGAGCTGAGAAGCAACAACATCTTCTACAGAGCACTGTTTGTTAACTGCAGGAAAGTCACTTCAGTGTCCCAACCTGCACAGCACCTAAGTGTGCTGTTAATTCCTCCTCTGTGTACAGGCACACACCATTCCTCCTAAGGAGCTCTTAAATTCATGGTGGTAGGACAAAATGCCATCTAGGCCTCAACAGCAACTACCTGCCATAGGTACCAACAAGGTAAATGCCAGTAGGAAGTGCCAGGAAGAACAAGCCCTTGAAAAGGGCTGACATCAAGGAAAGCATAAAGGACCATACATCCAACAGTTAGCAAAAAAACTTATTCTTCCTTAAGATTCTTCTCAAGCACCACAATTTTCTAGCTGGGCTGTGCTCTGGGAGGTTTATCTGCTCTGATGCAACCAGAAGAGATCTCAATAGCAGTAAAAAGTTCTGAACCACACAGAAATTTCAGCTGTGTTCATGTACTGTGACACTGAGATCTGGAGACCATTCATATGCAAGCACACAATTTCACAACTGCCTTAATTTTGTGATCTTTTCACTAAAGCAGACAGTGCAGACAGGAAGAGCTTTCAGTTTGAAACTCTATTCTGTGTTTATAGCATGATACAGACCTACAGCTGTTATTCACAACATAAATAACTCCACCTTCTCCAGTCCTTCCCATTCTCCAGTATTCTTATGCCTTGGCAGGAGAATTAATCACTTGACTGGTGTCTGTGCTGTTTGTTATTTCATATTCTATCTCCCCTTGCACAGGAATGGTGCTGAGATGTGTGGAGAAGAAGAAGAGTTTCCTATTTCTACAACAGTTTGCCTTTTAGAAAGTTTGAACATTTGGTTCTCTGGAGACCTGGAAATAAGATCCTGGCACAGGAGACCTGTGTGCTAATGGCATGACACCATATTGGATTTAGCTGAACTGCAGGCCTGTGAATGACAGTGCCTGGAAGTGAGAGGCAGAGAGGCAGGGCAGGAGGGAGGAAAGGAGAAAAACATGATGTCAAGCCTGAGAACTCACCCGTCTGAGTTATCAGACTGCTCAGAGTCAGCAATTTATTTAATTAACATTATTCCCTCTGGTCTTACATCTCTGTTACCCCAGCAACCCTTCCCAGACTCCCTGTACTATCCCTGTTCTTAAAAGCAGCACAAAATAAAGAAAAAGGTCTGATGGAGCAAGAACTCAGGGCTATTATTACCTTCCAGTCCTCCAGCCTCAGGACTGAGGCATCAGAAGCCAGACACACACAGACAGAATGGGGTCCACAGCAGGGAAACTGGGACAGTGCAAGAGAAATTGTCTCCTGTGAGATCTTTTGATGAAAGAAAGAAAATAACAAAACAAACTAACAAACAAAACAAAAACAAATAAAAAACCCAACAAAAAAAGGAATGTATTTTATCATGCCAAAATATTTTATCTTTAAAAACCTTTCCACAAGTTGACAACAACTGTTGGTCTGACCTAAAACTCAAAGGTTCTGCTCATGGTGATCCTGCCTCTGTGCAGAAGCTGATTTGAAATCCTGTGCTGTCCCTTTGGACCTGTCTCTTGCTCAAGTGTCCAACTCCACCACAAAGTGAACATCTGGCACAGGCCAAAGCTGACACTGGGATATTGCAGTGGGGAGGGGATGCAGGACTGGGATTCCATCGTTCTGGGTGGGATTTTAATTCATGACAAAGACAAGCAAAAGGAACAGACTCCTGCAGAAGCTATCAGGCAAGTGGCCACTGCCAATTCCTCCCCAGATGATCATTCCACAAGAAAATTACCACCAAACTCCCCAGTTTTCAGCAGTTCTTGTGTCCCTGCTTCCCTCATCACTTGTAAATGTCATCTGCTTCTCAAACCCCATTAACACCACCAAACAGGGAAAAAGACAATGAGGTGGTTTTCATTTTTTCACCTATGGTTGGCACAGAGTTTTGATATAGTCAGATAAGCAGCAGCTCTCAATTTTCACAAAAGAAAGGAGATAAACAGCTTCCCCTTCACTGGTTCCTTTTAAAGGTGGAATCCCACTGAAACTATCAGGGTCTTACACAAGCAGTCATGGATAGGCTCTTGAGCTGGACTACCATTTGCCTTTCCAACTTTCTAAATAAATCAAGGGTGTAAGAGTTATACCCTGCCATGCCAGCATCCAGAGTTCCTCATGGTCCTTCAGCTCTCCTTAGACTAAGATTAAATTGCTTTCCTTCCTACTAGTTTTCCAGTTCTTTCTACCCATCAATTGTGCAAAGACCTGCGAGCAGAGCACAACACACTGAAGGTTTTCAAAAAAGTTCAGGATACATTGTGTGGTGTCCAGTTCCAAAATGGCATAAATTATATCCTGGAACACATTATGTCCTGCTATGTTAGACAAGAGGAAATGTGGTATACAATGAAATAAAAGACATCCTGGAACCCATTACATACTCAAAAGACAAAAGAAAGGACATTATAGGATCGATGTGGCTAATAAATGATGTGTTGGCATCTCTTTTCTACCAAGATGTGGATTAACAACAGATGTATTACACTAATGTCTATTTGTACACTAATCTAAAACAACTGCATTGCTGTTGCAGACAGGAATTTGATAAATGCAGCCCCTATTCCAGCTCCATGAGTGCTGCTGAGCTTTAGGAAAGGTGGGAGGAAGGTGAGCCACTCCCAGAGTTTTGCTTTGCAGAGTTCAGGCACTTGCTCTCACCTCCTTTTCTTGCTGGGTTGTTCCCTGATGATTTCTTGCCTGCACAGCTGGGATCCTATGGATGCAGGGAAGAAAATGGGCTGCCCTGCACATCCCAGAATGCTCAGTTCAGTTGCAGGACACTCGGGAAGCAGAGGCTAGCTCAGCATGTTGAAGCAGTCCATGCTTGGGAACTCCAGAGGCTAAAGGGTTAAATCCTGGAGCCTGGTAATTTCCAAAGTATCATTTTCCTTCTCACAAGCCAACAGCCCTCCTGCATTTCCATCAGGGAAGCCCTCCAGGGAAGGCAGCTGCAGAAAGCAGGCACAGGAGACACCTTCCTCAGGTAGCTGAGGAGCAGGAGAGAAGCTCCTGCTGGATTCACCCTCTGGTTCCTTTCCAGGAGGAGCAGCTGCAGAGGAGTTAGAGGCAGGGCCTGCACACCCTGTGCAGTCGTAGCTTGAGAGCTGTGACAGTTCACTCACCTTCCTCAGCCTGAGGAGCCAAGCACAGGAGAGCAGCCTTTGCCATTCTGAAAACCCACGGCAAGCTGGGGACATGCTTTACCAACCCTCTTGGCACAGGAGTGAAATTCAGTTTTGAACCAATTGGAGAGAGGCTTCCCCAGGCATTGCTGCTCTCAGAACAAATTTCTGCCCACAACATCCCAGGTTTGGGGTGTCTTATACCAGGGAGATGAAGAAACAATTGCCTCCTGTTCCTTTTCCCACATCTGAAGCTTCACTGATGTGAGTATTCCCCGTTAACAGCACAGACGAAGGGACCTTGTCCTTGTAGAGCACAGGCAGAGGAGTTTGGAATACCTGACCCTGTGGAGCCAGCAGAAGTTGTGGATGATGGCACTGGTGGGAGCTGCTGTGAGCCACCAAGGACTGGACACAGGAGAGAAGCTGGGGCTGGGAATTGGGAGCCCACCTCAGCCCAGCACCCCAAAACTGCTCTCTGGCTGTTCCTGACTCCAGCTGTGCCTTAACCACTGGAAGAGAAGAAGAACAATGGGTCTTGGGGGGAAACAAAAGAAACAGAAGCTTGGGAGGAAGAGGGAAAGGAATGTGAAGCTGGCTAGATGAGAAAGCCTAGGTGAATATATCTGATCCTTCCTCCCCAGCCAGCAGAGGCTTGCTCTGTGAAAAAGATTTTCTCTGAAATAATTTGCATTTGCTTCCAAACGTAGAGCAGATCTGTCACCAGTCACTCAAAGCTCCACTTCAGGAACTAGCTGAGATTATAGAAAAATGTGATGGAGTCTGTCCTCACAATGTTCACAGCCTGGCTTGCTGGTGTGGCCAAGAGCACTACTTGGAAAATGGATAGACTGAGAGTCCTGCAATTACATGGCACAAAATGGCCATGTGGGTTGTCAGCCAGAGGAAAACATGGAAATCTGTGAGCAAAGATGCTTCTTTTCAGTACATCCACAGATGCACACACATTTTTTATGTTTATTTAGAACTTATATAAAGGGAAATTGTTATTTTGTGTTAAACAACACCACATCTATTCCGAATCAGCATCACAGCAGGTTTCACACTACACTCCATCCACTGCTTCATTTCTAACAGGCACGTTCAGTTCCCAACAGCACTGACCCAACTACAGTGTATGAAAAGCTAGTTCCACTGTTAACCAAACTTTAACTTCCTACAAGTTAAAATTCCTACTAAAATTAAAAATTTCTATTAAAATTAAACAAAACCTCTCCCTGCAGAGTTCCTAGTGGTGATACTTAGAGAGATGTTGTTAAGAACTTTAAGAAGCTCTGCTTCATATTAAGAGCTTATCTATCCACACACACTTGCTAAAGGCCATCTCTGAGTAGAAAACAGCAGAATAGGTGTGTTCTTCCCAGAGATCATATCTCTTCCCTTTCCCATAAAAATCCTATAAAATCTGAAGCAAAAGGGAGTCTCATACACAGGCCGTGGTCTCTGCCTAAGCAGCTCTGGTTTACATTTTCATTTCTTGCATTTCTGCTCCTTTCCCTTCTCTGGATGTATGTCAATGCCCTTAAGGTGCTGAAAAAGCTAAGTTACTCCACATGGAGCAGAAGTGGGAAAATTCTCCAACTTCCACATAGTTCAATATTCCAGTGCAGTCTGAAGTTTCGCTTCCTGCAACACTTCAACACTTTGGAGAAAGTTAATTTTTCCTGGGACAATAGGATTTGCAAACTTGCATATGACATTTGTTTGAAAGATGGCTCACATTGACCCTGGCAAAGTTACATGGTGATCATTCCACAGGAGAAACACACACAGTGGTCCACTGGAGAATTCTTTTTGTTGGCACAAAATCAGGACATGGCCAAGACTCCTTACAACCGAGGTCATGCAGTGACCAGGGGCTCAAAACCAGACACACACACCCCGAGGCAAGATGGTCCATTAGTGACAATTTCTGTGCTAACTACTGCTTCTGTTTTGTGGCTATTTGAAGTAAAGGGACAGCAGAAGTTGGCATTGACAATGCACACTCAGCAGTAGGACCAGAATCCTTTATCCAGAGAAGCTGTTCTTCCATTGGAGAGCACTTCCTAAACACCATAAAACAGAAGGGGGTGCCAAGTCAACTCTTCCATGAAACACCAATTGTTTCTCCATAACTTTCAGCTCCCACAGATCATCAGCCATCACTCCCTGTCCCCCTGTGCCCAGGGAGGGGACAGGTGCCAGCTGAGCCTGTAGCTTCCTGTCCTTGGACTCGGCCAGGAGAGGAACACCCCAGTATTCTGGGAAAGGAAGACAGCTCCACCTGGGCAAACAAGAGCCTTGGAAAGACAGGACAAAAGGGGAGGTGAGGGAGAGGTAAAGATGGAAGAATAGTGAAGGACAACACATGGAGGAACCTACAGCATCCTGCCCCAGGTTATGCAATTCCTGGCTGTAGCCCTGTCCCTGAGCACCAAACACTTCAGCTGAGTTAAGACCCTGGCCTGGGTGCTGTTATGGAGCTGGATCTCTGCTGCTTTCCATCTGTTTGTACTTGAGCTGATCAAGAGTCTCATGAAAGAAAAAGAACCTCTTAAAAGCCATGAATAGGGAAAACTGGGACAACTGCAAGTGGATATGCTAGAAGCAGAAGTGAGGACAAACTTTGGCTGACAGCACTTAGAGCTGTAATAACACTCTCCTCCTATGTTTAATAGCCATTAAAGAAAAAAAAAAGACATCCATGTACAAAAACAATCACTCAATCAAAAGCTGAAAAGGGGCCCTAAGGCCACCTCAGCTTGTGCAAGACATTGGAAGGGTGCAGTGGGAGTTTTAATTTCTTCAGTGCTCTTAAAACAACAAAGTATTCCAGTGGCAGCATCTACTCCGTGGCCTTGCTTCAACAATCACTTTATTTGTGGATCTCTGAAGATGTTATAGCAATTTGTGCCTTCATAAATACCTCAAGGTTTGTGCCTCCTGCACAGAGCATTAACCCCTCAGAGGGCACTGGGCACCTGGCAGGATGCACAATGTTCACCTTCCACACACTGCCCTACAGACAGCAGCAAAGCAGGGGCAAACACAGAGAAACAACACAGAAAAAAGGTCATTCCTGGCTGACAGGGGACAAAGAGGCCAGGAGAAACAATGGATACAAATACATCCAAATGAAAACAGATCTTGTTGTGATCCTGAAAAGCAGGGCAGCAAAAAGGACCTGTGGAGCTTTGTACAAAAGTACCTTTGTACAAACATTTGGTCAGGACAAGAAAGCCACAGTTCCAGAGCAGATCTGACATCTATATGGCACAGGGACAGTTGACCTGATTGCTGTTCTACCAAAAAAAAACAGTTGTTGAGAGTGAACCAAGGCCTAGGGCTTCTCTCCCTAAGTTCATGGATACCAAAGAAAAGTCTTCCACACGAGTTGCCAGTGTAGATGCTTCAAGTTCATGAAACTGCAGAAACATGTGCCCCTTTGGAATTGAGAACATTGCTGCATAAGCTGAAAATAGAGTGAAACTGTTCTTCAGTGTATTCCAAAACTGTCCCCATGGCAACAAGAGCAGAACAACTTCTCTAGAATCAGTTGCCATCTCTGCTTGCTGAGCATTAATAGTTGTCTCCAGAGACCTGCAGCATAGAGAGCTTCCAGGAAACAAACTGATGTGATTATGGGTCAAAAAAGACCATGAGATGCCCAGGTATGACAAGAGTTAGATCCTTGCTCTCAAGAGGACACGCAGATGGCAAACCAGGTGTCTGGGGACAGCAAGGTGCTTCTCAGGTAAGAGCTATCATATTTGGACCTGGCAGCAAAATCCACAATAGGCTTCTACACTGAGAAATTCTAGATGGCTGTTTGTTCTAATGGAGATGACTGAGAAAAAGCTTACTAAGAGAACATGAGACCAAACACCAGTAAAAACGGAAGAATGTTCTTGCCAAATTCATTCACTTGAGGATTGTGTAATTAGGCCAGGAAAAGCACAACAGAATACACTATGGAGAATAGCCCTGCACTGGCTTGCTAACCCAACAGGCCTCCTCCACCTCCAAAGCCTGCCTTTCATTGCAGCTACCTGGAGGTTTAGATTACACCAGGTGCTAAGCCAACCATTCCCATCTCATGGGGAAATTCAGCCAAGGCCAAGCGTGGGGAGCTGATTTTGACACAAGTCAGAGTAGCTAGGCCCTGTCAGTAGGGGAACCATTCCCATGCACCAGTGGAGTTCTGCCCAAGTCCCTGGTGGTGGGCAGGACACTGATTTGCACGTGCTGCTCACTGATGTGCACGTGCTGTTCCCCAGCACCTGCGACAGCCACCCCTCCTCTGAGCCTGCAGGACTCGAGTCCCCAGGTGTGAGACTGCCCATCAGCTGTGCCCACCATTCCCCTGAGGGCTGCAGCAGTGACTCCAGACAGAAATCCAGCTCACACAACCACAGGGATGAGGCTGCTGTAAATGGGGTCCAACTTCCCCTGAAATGTAAGGCCCATGCAGCCTCACTGGGACATTTCTGAGACTCCAAATTCTGAGTTTTTTGGAAAATCAGGCACCTGGGCACTACAGCTGAGTTCTCTTTTCCCTACTAACCCATAAAACAAAACTACCAAAATAGCAAGCCAAATTTTGGAAAAGTTGCTGTACATCACCCCTTGTGTGACCTTGCCTGAGTCATGACTGGACCCAAGAGTCTTCTTCTCCAGCTCTGGACTCTGAGTAGATGGCTACACAGCTTCCCTTGAGATCCAGCGAGGCAGAAATAGGAAATGAAATGGAGAACAGGGAGGAAATTCCATCTCCCAACACAAAAAAATTAAGAGGCAGTCGCAGAATTCTCCTGGTAAGAGGTAAAGAAATACGTATGCAAGAGTGAAGGCTAGAGACACAGAAATATCTTGTTAAATTTTTACAGTTTAACCACTGAACAAGCTACTTTCTCTCCATAATTTATACCTGAATTGTGTGTCTAGACATGACATCATTTTAAGGTATGCCTTGTGTTCTGTGGTAAGTTTACAATAACCAGAACTTATAATTGCTGTGGTCCAGGTCAGCAAAGGCGGAAAAAATATTCCGAGCCCCTTCTAAGCAGCTGTTCTTGGTAATGGCTTTAGTCTGTTGTTTTCTGTCAAGGAGACAAGGCCTAGCAAATGCTAAAAGCCAACACTGAACCAACTCCCCTTCCTACAAGTGACGAATACCACAGATAATCTTCCATCCTCAGTCAGCTTTATTTGGTATGGTTCATATTAAAAGAGTGAGGGATAGCCAGATAAGCGAGGGCAATAAAAACATCTACTGTGCCTGTGGAGATTGATGGCTACAGGCACCCAGATCCTGCTATTTGCCCATTATCCAAGTGTTCTGTGGGGCTCAGGTGGGATCACAACAAATCCCAGCGTATTCTCACTACTGAGGCAGAAATCCCAAGGCCATGAAATCTGGAACCCCAGTGTGGTTAACGTGCACCAGCCTCTCTTACTGGAGGAATGAACCCTGCTGTGATAAGGGCTGCTGGCCAAGTGACTTTAATCACATGAGGAGCTGGAATCACTGCCCTGGAGAACATGGCCTGAAGCATCTATTGCATCAATGAAGTGGAATTTAGACATTGGAATGAGGGAGAAGGCTGTGCAATTTGAACACTAAGTGATGTTTGGGGGGTTTGGGGTTGCTCTGTTTGCACGGGCAAGCTGGGAGGAGGAGCTGGGAGCAGAGCACTCAGGAAGATGCTTCAGGGCACATCAAAACTGTCTATGGCAGCAAACCCAGAGAAGCACCCATGCTGTTCTCTCTACAACTCCCTGAAAGGTGGTTGTAATCAGGTGGGGTTGGTCTCTTTCATCAGACAGCACTGACAGAACCAGAGGACACAGTCTCAAGCTATGCCAGGGGAAATATAGGTTGGATATAAAAAAAAGTTTTTCATGGAAAGAGTGATAAAGTTCTGGAATGGCCTGCCCGGGGAGGTGGTGGAGTCACCATCCCTGAGTGTGGTAAAAAAAACACTGGATGTGCCATGGGTTAGTTGTGGTGTAGGGGCATGGGTTGGACTCAATGATCTTTAAGGTCTCTTCCAACCTGGTGATTCTGTGATTCTGTGAATCCAAAGCAACTCCAAGATCCCATAGAGAAACCTGGATCTGCAGGTGCATTGGATGGATCTCGGCCCACAGCATGCATCTCAAAAGGCACAGGTATGTCACACACAGGGAAATTGTTTTCAAAAACAGTCCCTGTTGGAAGGGACCTACAACAATCACCTAGTCCAAGTGCTAACTGGCTTTTTTGACAGGAGCATTAACATTGCTGAGAAGCAAATATACATGAAGGTTACACACACTGCTCCTTCCTGTTATCTCAGTGGGCAGACAAACAGCAGCCAAAATAACGTCAAAGACAACAGGAAGAAGCCCTAAGTAGTAGTTACTGACAGTGAAGTAAGCAAACTGCTAAGTCAAAAGGTAACATCATAACTGTTGCTGACATCTAGAAGGCAAGAAAGGCTCTCCAAAATCCAGCTTTCTGCAACAGCCTGGAAAGACTCAGAAGACAGAGGATATGACAACCACTGTCCGTTTTTGTCCATGTCCCACAGGTTATCCAATCCAGACCACACAAGTGCTCACAATTATAAGAATGTGGGTGGTAGAATCAACATATTGATGTGTTTTGAAATAAAATCACCTTCCCTTTCTATACAGGTGCCACAGAGTTTTGTTATATAAACATCAGTGGTCCAACTGTCCTCTGTCATCTGTAGTAATCAGAAAAATCTTGATGATTGCTTCTTAGCTCTTCCAACACCCTCTCAGAAACTGGGAACCATTTCAGCTAACAGCAAATGGGAGAGAGCCCATACTACTGCACCAGCAGAGGTTGATTATTGCACCCAAACTGAAGTTAGCTTCTATTCAGCTGGTTAATGCAGACCCAGACCTAGCTCAACCCTGCCTGTTCCAATCCACATGGATGGGACATCAAGCTGCACAGGGATTTGTGCCAAAACAAGGGATTTAACACACGTTTCAAATCAGCTGCACACCTGGACCAGCAAATCTGGCTCACTGTTGTAGTGCAGGGTTTGTGCAGAGCTACAGGATGATTCCCAGGGAGCTGCTCTGTGTGACACTGTTCAGGGCCATGGGGAGAGCTGGGGAGCAAAGGAAAACCATGACAGATGCTGGCAAGGACTGCCCTGACATGGCTGGTGCCCAGGAGCAGTGGTGAAAAGGAGAAGTGCCCACTGCTGTTCAGTGCCAAAGCAAAAGCAGCCCTGAGGACACCATTTCTCAATGGATCCCCTGGGAGGAAGCACATTCCTGCCCAAATGGTGCAGCTGACCCACTACATCCTCTGTCCCAGCCTGGGTGTACATTAGGGCCTACAGCTGGCTCATAATGAAAGTCTGAAGTCATCAGAGCTGTTCTGGCTTCAGTCCTTGTTAAAGATGTTGAACATCAGCCCAGGTTTGGTCAAAAGGTTACAAAGGTTTTCAAATTGTTCCAGCTTGCAGTGACCAAGGGTTGATTTAGGGTTTGCTGTCACAGCATATTTACATTTACTGTTCTACAAGCTGCCATAAAAAGCCAGGTGAAGATCAGAGTTTCTGCTGATTTGAGATATAAATAAGGTACAAAATGATGTGGATAGGAAAAAGGATACCCATTTACTCTGGGCTCATCCCAATTTCAAGGAGAAAGGACTGATAAATAACCAGCTTTTGCTCTACTTCAGGAAAACCATCCTCTCTTACTCCTGACCACTTCAAATGTGTTTGAGGCATGGAATTTACTTTTGCTGTCTCTTCTGCATCATTCAGCAAAGACCAAAGCTTAACAGCTGAACCTGTAGCAGAACACAGATTCCAGGGTGAAGATTTATATTCTAGTGTGTACAACGTTCACATTTGTTCAGGTATAGGAGACCAGTGCTGAGTGTCAAAGGACTCAGGAAAAAAAAGTGCCCACTAGGCATTAATGGAACCATGTAAATGCTCATTCACTTTCCCCATGAAGGGTGTGAGGGATCTGGTTACACTGCTCTGTAAGGAGCTTACAGTTTTATGGTTGGTATCCCAACTACCACTGCTGGTTCTAGTTCCCTAAAATAAGGGCAGAATGCAAAGCAAGAATGACCCCTTTGTACAGACACATCACACTGTGGGTGAAGGAGTTCATTGCAAGGAGCATGGACTGTTTTCCTGGGTAGCTAATAAAGAGCTGTGCCTTGCTGTGAGCGCTAATATTAAGACAAAAGCAAGAATCTTCAAGTTTGGGTTAAAATAAACCAATACCCATTCTCTGCATCCCACCCAGACAGACCAGATGCAACAGAAATAACTGCTTATTTATGTTCCCACAAGGAGCAGAGAGTGCACAGCACAAGGACAGTGTTCAAGGCATCTCTGGCAGATCACACTGCGAGATGTGTTTAGCAGATCACACAACTGGAGAATGTTTGAAAAGACACTATTTGCTTAATCACTTGAGGCTAAGCTAGAAAAGATCAAACAAGCCAAGTTTGGGAGTAGCTTGCTCCCCTCCTTGAATGGGCTGTAACTTTTTACAGTGCAGAGCCCTGCAGCAACACAGCAGAGCCATCCCACAAGTACTCTGAGCCACATGGGTTTAACAAGTCTCCACACCAGTAAAGAGAAAACCAGAACCTTTGTTACTTAGCACAGGCCTCTGCCACTGAGGCTAAAACACTGGCTGACAACAGCAACAGGTTTGTATCTCCATCCAAACTGGCCGCTGAAGAACTAATTAACCAAGATACTCCACAGTTTCTGTCGGTGTCTCAGGGGTACCACAGCACTTTCTACAGCTCGTGCTGCAGGAAACTCTCTTTCCAGAGCAAGACCTGACACCTTCAACAGAAAGCTCTAGTGCTTGATCTGGGGAGACACATTTGACAGTCACTGGCAAGCAGGACATAGTCTAATTAAAGCCCATCTGCCATGGGTGTCCCTCAAGGTTTTTAGAATGAAGGACCACCTAGCAATGAACACAGGCCCTGCACTTCCCACAGTGGATACACGCCAAAACTGTTTTAGCATTACCGCTACAAAAGTCATTATGTGCACACAAATGAAACATCAAAATGAATCCTGACTTGTTCTGCCTTCTTCTCTTTTAGGCTTGAGTGTATTTAATTTACAGGAAAAGAAGAAAATGTAATTTTTTCATTTCTTATCTCTACAACCAGGTAAAGGCTACGACATCTTCTAACCCCAGATTTCTTTAATGCTTCTAATTTTATTAGAATTGCTGCCCAAAATAATTTCAGTTACCTCTCTGTTACCTTAATGCCCTTCTCTTGGATCTGCGTGCAGGGGAGGCATCTGCCATACCTGGCACTGCATGGCTAAAGGAGCAGCAATAAAAGGCCCAAGCATTATTAGCCTTTGAGTCCTCGTTTGATGGGATTAGCAACCAGAAAACCACAAATGCTGCAAGAATTTTCCCGTCAAGAACGAACACATGTGAGATGTGGTTGCATCTGTAGCATGACCCTGCTGTTGCCTCTCTTTTATGCTGCACCCATTGCTGTGCATCTTGAAACATCTGTGCCTTCCCAGTGACTGATTACCCAGAGACACGCAACAGAGCTCGGTATCTGTGCGAGGCCGGGGACTGAACCCTGAGTTTATTACAGAGCAGAGCTGGAGGGAGCTGCTTGCCAGAGATCCAAACTCTAGCCAACAAGTCCCTCCAGGCTCACTTGGAAAGGTCTTGTAACCTCACTGCTGTATGCCTGCTGGGCTCAAAATGAAATGCAAACTTGCATGTTACTTGTGGATTTGGATGCACTATCCAAGGAGACACAAATCAGGAGCCCGAACAAGAAGCATATGTTAGGAGTCCAGAATAAAGTTCATCAGTCCTTAATGAACTTCATGATAGGGGATTTGCACAGAGCCATTCCTCTGGTGTCTTTCTTGCTTTGGTGGTTGAGGGACCTAGTACAACTTGGTTACATGGTGATGTTTCACTCACTTACGCATTTTGGTGAAGACTTTTATTAAATGTTGTTTGGAATCTGATGGCACATAAAAGCAAAGCTCATTTCTCCGGTAAGTTTTTCCCAGCCTTCATTTACTTAGGAATGGTAAAGTTGTTAAAGAACCATCCAACAAGATTTCTTGACAAGATTGCAGTGACAGATCAGGCTATTTTGCAGTGATACACTCATAGGAAATATTTAATCAGTTCCTAGACTTTCTGTAATCATGTGCATGTCATCATTAGAATGAGTCTATACCTAATTCTTGTCCAGTTTCTGAAAACCATGAGTGAGCCTAAATGACCAGCAGTCATGGTATATTTAGAACACCTTGTTTGTGCTGATGCTGTTTTCAGCTGTGTATAACACACACCTACTGACTTCTCCAAAGTTAATCAGTATAATTATTTAACTGTACAACATATTCACACAGCATCTACCATGAAAGGCACATTCCTTTCTGAGCCAAACATTTTCCTTCACAGATGCAACACATCCCTTTACAGAATTTAAGGTCCTGGGCCTCAGATGTGCAGCACAATTAGGACTGGCTTTCACAGGAGTTTAGCAGTTAAAAGGCTGAAGTTCCAATCAATGCTGAAACTTGACCTCTCTGAGAACCTAACACAAACACATGCAGGTACCACAGTCCATGAAAGTTTTACTTGTGTGTCAGGCAGTGCCATGGATTATTTAGGAGTAAATGTTACACCTGGTCAGAGTATCTGTAGCATCAAACTCCAACATGGCATTTTTTTTCCTGACTTTAGAGCAACACTTGATTCTGACATCTTCCACAAACTCCATTCCCACCCCTAGGATCCCACTACCTTCAGAATCTCTTATTAAAATCTGTGCATTTCATTATCCCTGCCTCTGTGGCTGTCCTTGATCGAATCTCACTTCTTGCCCAACTCTACAATTCAATCAAGATTTAACAGCATTTTAATCCTAGGCTACCACATATTCCCAGTACTGCCCAGCCTCCAACACACACAGATCTAATTAGGGAGGGCTCTCAATTCCTTACACTAACTTGGAAATGGAATAACAAGCCATGCTGAGCTGTGCACAGTCCCTGGGACAATTCCATTTGCCACCTCTGCCCAAAGAGGCACAGTCTGAACCCTCACTAATGACAGCACAGAGTTTTTTTTTTAGTGAGCTGTGTGTTTTGCAGTTCCATATTTCTGTAGCTTCCCAAATGGAGCTGTACTAACTTTGCTGCCTTTGTCCTTCAAAGGGGCTTACGTAGAGAAGACAACATTGAAGTGCATGGAACATGCTTTTGCCTAGCACTCCATGTTAAATTGAAATTAAACACCACCAGAAATTATTATTTGGAGGAACACTTTTGGTTCCCCATTTGATAACAAGGAGTGGAGTAAGAATAAAGTGTAGGATTCAGCAACATGAGAATTCAATGCTTACCTCTTGATTTCACCTTGAAGTCTACAAAACATGAAACCAACCTCAAACTTCTCTGAAAAATCCACCTTTGTTCCTACTCCTGGGCTTGCAATCCCAATTCTACCTGGATCCCAATTCCTTGCAATCCCATTTCCACACGACAAAGTGTCCCAGGGTTGTTGTAATGGGGATTTAGGTACCTAGTAAATCTCTTCTTCCTGAAGAAAGTTTGTGTGGATGAGGCTTACCTTGCTCACATCCTGCCCTTGCATAAACCCTCCTTGTGTTGATGTTTTTGAGCAGCCCACAACTGGAATTAGTTACTACAGAAAGCACAAGTGTTACTGTACCAATCGCATTAATTAGTTTAATGAAAAACCTACATAAGAAAAGGGGGAGAGACAAGAACATACTTTACACTACACAAGTCCCTAAGATATAAATAGGAAGGTGTCCATCTGCTTCACCCCCAAATCTTGGCTCCTGTTCAGCTTACTACCAGCTGCACCACCCCATGTACTCTGTGGCCTCCTTCAAACTCTCCCCTTCGTCTCACACCCCCTCAGACACATCTTGCCACTCACACATGCAAAAAGCTTGCACTGTCAGCAGCTTGGCTTAAACTTATTTTAAAAAGGTACTTTTTTGCAAGAGTACCTTGCCCTGTCCATCTGCTCTCTGTGGAAAGCTGGTGATGAAGTCTCCCGTCTTCAGGACCTTCCTTTATTCTCATGTCTTTAAATCTCAGGAGTACAAGATATTTCTCCATCACTCACACAAAGTGACAACTCATTATTTGATCAGTTCTGCACAGGTCTCTTAGAACTTGTGTAGTGTAAAGTATGTTCTCATCTCTCCCCCAGTATTTGACAAGACAGAAATAAGAGATGGCAGCAGAATTCTGAACACAGAGTCACATCTAGGTGAAAGTCCTGAAAACTTGGAACTTTGTCCTTCGTTTTTCCCTTATCCTCCCCAACATTCACATCTGCTCAAGTCTCCCCTGCTTCTAGAGTCAGATATCAAAGATAACTAAAAGTAAATAAATTACTGCACCAAAAAGAAATGGCACTCTGCAAATCAGGCCACTCAAGTATTCTCCTACAAGAAATTCACCAAGTTCTTCCTCAAGGAGCCATCCCATTCAGCATTGTTTGACAGCAACATTAAATCCACACATTTCATAACTAAGCCCTTGAAAAGTGATGGGGAGGGAGCTGTAATTTCGTAAGTGCTCAAAAATTAAACACAAACCAGCTGGTTAAGTGGGTAATAGCCTTGCAAAGTGAGTGAAAGAAAGAGACTCCTCATTGCCATCCCTTCCAATTGTGGAATTTCCTATCAAAGGCCTAAACCTCATTTCCTATTCCTGATTAAAAAAAAACAAGTCAGTGCAGCAGCAAGGAAACTTGGAAATAGCATCAGCAGGTGGGTTTAATTCTTCTTCCATTATTATCTCTAATTCACTTGAAAAGCATCAAACTGATCAGTGATCACCAATTAGAAACTATTCCTCTCATTTAGCTCTTCCCTATGCAAATGGGAGTGTACACTCCAAAAAGTACTAACTTCTGCTATAAACACAGCTCCACCCTTTCCCCACCACCTCTGAGGGAATGGCTGTGGAAAAGAGACAGGGTGGAGTTTTTTGGGAGAATGTTTTTCCTGACTACATTTGCAGGATTCACAGCATAACATGTCACATGTCCCTTTTTCCAGAGGACACTACACTGTCAGCAACTCCCAAAGGCTCTAACAATGTGAGACTCACAGAGGGAAAAAAAACCAACTCCCTTCTAACAGCCTCAAGCAAATAAAATTTCATCATTGTGAGGATGAATGGGAAACAAGTGATTATTTGGAGGAAAACAAGAGCTCTGAAGGAACTTGTTAAAGTAGCTTGTTAAAAGCTCAGGGTTGAAGGAGGCAGTAAGGATTATGAAAGAAAATGTCAAGAGGTTGGACGGGCTCTTCAGAACCCACACCTCCCAATTCCTATTCTAAAGTAATTCAGGAGCTCCCTTGGGTTCAAAACTTTCAATATCTAACTAATCTACCACCAGAGATGTCTCTGAGCTTATACAAATCTAAAACAAGCACAGAATGGTTTGGGTAGGAAGGGACCTTAAAGTTCATCTCGTTCCACCCCTGCCATGGGCAGGGACACCCTCCACCAGCCCAGGTTGCTCCAAGCCCTGTCCAGCCCTTCCCAGGGGACGATTATGCTCACTCCTGATTAGAAATAAAGCAAATTCATAGGAAAGTCATTCACTATGAACAGGTGGGTCCTTCACTTGTGAATTAAGACATACACAGCAAAAAGCATCCCATGTGTTTGGGAAAGCCAATAGCTTATGAAAATGCAAAAGATTCTCTACATACCACAGTAATTTGATGAGAGCTAAAAAATTTGGGACAGTGTAATGGTACAGAATACATCTTTCCCACTTATGTTAAGATAACATCTGCAGATATTTAGCACTTCAGATATTTTGACATTAGGTGCTCAATAAAATTCTCCCTGTTCAGATTAGAAATGTCCAAAAAAATGAAACTACTCAGATGCTGGAATGCAGTGTCAAAATATTTGGAAATCTAACAGGGTTTGTTTTTTTTTTTAATCTACGTATTGAAAAGGAAGATGAACATTTAGAAATTGTTCAAGTAGTCACAGAGTGCTGATGCCAGAAAGTGCTCTCAGCAGGCTGTGGATATTCCAAGAGTGACCACACGCTCCAGGAACTCCTCAGAAAATTTATCAATTTGATCAGGGGTGACACATGTTATACCTGAAGCCAGAGGTTGCTGAGTGGTCAGCATGGTGATGGGAGCAGGTAGCAAGTGGGTGACACATTGTAGGGTGGTTTGGGCAACTTCTGGTGGCTCTTGTATTGCAGAGGCCACCAGAAGGACAAGCAGGAGCTGGGACACTGGAGCAGCAGGAGGTGTATCCTATGGAAGAAAATACTGGGGTAGGTACTGTCCAACACCTGGGACCAACATCACAAACATCTGTGCTCAGGAAGCCACTTCCACGTGTCAGCAATTCCATCACAGTGATTCACATGTTTCGATATTTTTTCATAAAATACTTTTGAAGATAGATTTACAGAGATAGTTACCACATTTTACCTCCTACTTAAAAAACTATAATTAATTCACATTCCGCTTAATAGTCTATAATATGTATTCACATAATTCACTTACTGTATCTAAGAAACAAACTTTGGCATGAAAAGATATTTTCAGAAAAATTTGCTGTGGAATCAAATGTTGTCCTTGGTTTCAAAGGTCTCAAGTGAGAGCTAAGCCACATTTCCCTAAAGGAATTACTGAACCAGTCTCTGGTAGAGAACTACATCCCTGTTAGATCCAAACTTGAAGGGAAGGAACCTCAGTGTGCCATGTCTGCAGCACAGAACTGCCCAGCCAGTCAGAGGGCACTGAAAAAACCACCTTGGGGGGAATTTCACTGTTCACATGGAAGCTTTTGTTTTATGACAGGAGCTGGACTCAGCTGCAGTGGGCAAACATCACTGAACCAGGATTCAGCAGGAACAGGAACAGGCACTGCAATGCCTCTGACTCCCACTGCTTTCTCTTACACTTTCTCAGTTTCTAAGGGAAGATTTAAAAGGTCAATGGCAGCAGAAGGCTCCGCTGAGGAAGGAACTGAGGGACTTGAGAAAAGGAGAACACCCAAGCTCAACTCCTGGAGGTAATTGCTGTGATACTACAGGAAATGTTACTTCATAATCTCAGAGTTGCATTTTCACATCATGGACAGTTCTGTCTTTTAATGGTTCATGGGGAAGAAGCACAAGGCTTGGAGAAGTGAGATCTCATTAACACCACTTTGAATTCCCTTCCCTTCAGAGCATTTCAATGGGCTTTCAAACTTTCAGGTCTCTTCTTTTGATGTCCTTTCTCACAGTCTCATCAAATTTTGTCTCATAATTGCATTTGCTCATTTAAGATTTTCCTGGCAGTGTTGTTCTGCATCTTTCCTCCTGGGACCAAGAAATTTTGTAAACGAGCAGTAAAAATGCAAAGGGTTTTTGCACTCTATCATGCCAAGATGAAAGTCTTCATTTTCTTATGCTGCTTTGAAAACTGCAAACACATGGGAATCTTAAGAGGTTTAAAAAATATCAGGATGACAAAAAGATGCAAACAATAGTTATTAGAAATAGATCAGAATATTCCAAGAACTGAAATGAGGAGGGGGAGACATAAAAAAAATTAAAAAGGAAGTTCTCCAATTAAGCCATTACTTGAACAAGGCTGTTCAAATTTCCTATCTTACTTGCATTTTTAGGAAAGAAAAAGAAAAAGTAAGCTTGGAATCACAAAAGCATCACTTTAGAGGTGCTGAGGTTACTCTGGGAGCTGTTTCTTGCCCAAATAACTAAGCTGTCTACCATCAATCTGCTTCTGGGGTAAATAGGATACTGGCTACTGTCCCAAACTCAAGCAGTACAAACAAACAAGGAAGAAAGCTATGCTATATTTGTAAAGTAAAATAAGACCTCGCCTGGCTGGAGAGCTCCAGGGCAGTGCTGAGCCCCTGAACTTGCTGGGGACACTTCTCCTCTCCCAAGAGGTTGCACTTGCCTTTGAACTTTCAGCCATATAGGAAAAAAAGGCTGAGTTGAAATGTCAGCATCATCTTGGATTCAAATCAATCAGCTTGATGCATGATTGCAACGGCTAAACCACTTCACCCCTGCACTGCCCTCATCCATATGTTCTTTATATCAGCAGTCAGCAGACTGGGTGGCTCAGTGCATTCATTTCCTGTCCTGGGCTTGGGCTCCACTTTAAACAAAACAAAAACCCCCTGAAACTGGAAAATAAAAGTTAGTATCTAGTGACAGTTATATTCACCAGACCGCTTTGCATCAAGTCTTTTTCTCCATCCAAGGAAGTTGCAATAAACCTTTTGGGAAGGCCTGGTACAACTGGTGATTTTTGACTATCAACTCAATGAGCAGGTCACAGTTCTACAAAACCAGTGAAGGAACTGGAGATCTTTCAAATACTGACGTACCTTGGACTGAGTAGAAAGCAAGGAAAGGAAGGGGAGAAAGCCCCAGGCAGTGTCAGCTTGAAAAATGAAATTTATCTCAGTAAATTAATGGCCCACTGAGAGCAAAATCTCCATCCACCTCTAGAGCTGGGCTTCCTCCAGACAGTGCTGCTCTTTATCAGCTTCAATGCAGGAGTTAGATTCCCAGGATAATTTAAATCCAAAATTATGCAGCTTTCAGTGTTAATGTGGGTGCCTGTCAGCTGGTGACACTGAAGTGGTGACTGTCTCAAGCTAAACTTACCAGCTGAGGATGGATTTAATTGCATGTAACAGCTTGCTCTAGCAGAGGGGAGTTTTCCCACTGAAGGTGTGTGACAGCAAACCAGTCTCATCAGGAATTTGTCATACTTTGGGGCTAGATACCCACACTGAGCTGCTGCTTTTGCAAAAGAAAAGCTGACCTGCCATTTGGGAGATCACAAGTTATGGGATCAGAAATAGCTGCAGCCTCTGAATGGCTTCAAATTCTTTGACTTCTTTCCTTGGTTCACCCTCTCCCTGTCCTGTCTTCCCTCATAAAATGCTAAAAGAAATAAATTGTAAAAGGGCAAGGAAGGCTTGATGTAAGGACAGCTAGTAAAAATAATCTATCCTCCAGATATGCTACAGTGGTTCCCCCAAAGACACTGCTCCAGAACAGCACAAAAAAGGAGCAAATATTAACTCTGCTCACTGGGGGTTAAAGAAGGAATCAATAGATCTTATAGGCAGATTTATATCAGGATGCAAAGAGCACCATCAGCCATGCCCATGCACACACAACTCCCAGAACTCTTCTGTGTGCTTCATCAATCCATGCTCTGCTGGCTTAATCCATCCCACTGAGGGAAACAAACCCTGACTGTTCCAAGACCCATTGGGAAAGGAAGAGTTTCCCTTCAGTGTCTGGAATCGGGAGATGTTGCATGGAAGCTCGGAGCCACTGCAGCTGCCAGTGGCTGCCAGAGAATGGGGGGATTTGCAACACAGCAAGAAAGCAAGTTCAAAATAATGCAGGTCCAGGCTGCCTCCAGTCATGCCTACCTCACATCAACTTCTAAAGCACCAGCTGCACATACAAGTGAAATGAAATATTGAGGAGGAATCTAACTACCAAAGAAAGATGAAAACATTTTGAGGTACTGCCCTGCTAATTCACTGTGGCTTCATCACTTTACTGGTTTTGTTTTGCTTCAGTTTAGTTTTCTGTTTCCTTTTGTCTGCTGTTTCCAGGAAGAACTCACACAGACAAGCATCTCACCCTCTCAGAGGAACCAAACTTGCAGTAGGGGAGAGTACAGAAAGGAAAGAGCACAAAAGGCCTCATATTGGTTGCCAAAAACCCTAAACCAGCCTATTTTTAGACTTTTTTCCTTTGATTTCCAAGTGACACTAACATTAAGAATTAACATAAGGAGTAAGTAAATATTTCCATTTTAAAATTGACAGCTTGAAGGGCCATGCAGACCACTAGCACCAGTATTTACACTAAACACTAAGTGGCCCAACCCTGCTGCACTAGAAAGGGGTCTTTTTTATTTTCCTCTTTCATTCAAGGATATGGGACTGTCAGTAGCACCAGATGTTTTAAGGAGAGGGAAAAAAAAAAGGTAAAAAGAATCACACACATGAAAGTAAGGGCTTACTACTGGCTTTCTTCTCACACTCCACAGACCATATCCAGGCCCAAAAGAACAGTTCCACCTTGAAAAGTAACTGTATAAAATTGTCACCTCGTTGCACAGACCTGCTCCTGCGAGATCGCTGCGGCTTTCTCAAACAAGCTCATGTTGGCTCTTTATTTCCACGGAACTCTGCTGAGACAGATCTGGCACTGCAGGGGGGAGCTGGAATCTCTCCTTTGCACCAGCAGCACCACTAAGCTGCAATAACTCACACCTGTCCAAACCTACAGGCACGAACAGGCTGCACACAGGGGCTTCTCAGGTCACCAGGCACATCCTCAGCTCTGCCACCATCCTCAGCTCCCCTTTCCTTGCAGGGACAGCTGAAAACTCAAGCTGCACAAAGCAGCTTCTCTCTCAGGCTTCACTTCTTTTAGCATTATGTTCAAATGTAAAGCTCTCTCATGCAGACTGCAACTTTGGGTAGTTTTGCCACTTTGTAAGAGTCTTCTGGAGCTTCTGGGAAGCTATTGTTTCCTCAGCAGCCTGGAGCCAGCTGCTGTCTGCAGCCATCACTCTTTGGGACTGTAATGAGACAACTTCCTAGTCAGAGATTTGCCTGAATTGTGTGATTGGTATTAAGATATCACAGCACAAAGAAAACCAGCACAAACAGCAGACTCAGAGATGCTGGACACCCCCAATGACCCCTCAGCAGCCAGAGACAGGCTGTGTTGACCTGATGCAAATGAACAGAAAACTCCAGGCTCAGTTTCTCCCATTCATAAGCTGTGAATTCTCAAGTCAGGTTCAGCAGATGCCTTAATGCCTAAACCTGATACTCATTGGAGAAGCAGAACTTTTTTCAAACCCCCAGAAGTGACAGTTAAAGTAGAAAATGTTAGGAAGGAAAATGTAAAACATGCCCTATTTTGATAAAAAAAGGAAAATTCTTTTTCCTTCTGCTCTGGAAGAACCCAGTGTTTTCCTGTGAATGGAGAGAACTGTGTAACACACACTGTGCAACATGAATGTTACACCAGTAAGTCAAGGAGCAGGTAGAAAGGGGAACCAAAGGTATTGATTCAAAGCTCTCTGGGAACACACATTATTTATGTCCAGACCTTACAGGCATAAAATGTTCAGAAGCAGCTTCCAGGGACCAGCTTTTATTGGATACAGCAACTGATGGTGACAACAGGCACAGGGAGAAGATAACACATGAAAAGGAGAAAGCACATTTTCTGAATACAACAGGGATGCCAAGCATGAGCACATCTCTAAACAGGTCATCCCTGATTCCCTTTTCTTTATTTCTTTCCTCCTCCCTGTTCAGGCCTGTTTGCAGGCATTCAGAATGATCTGTTTTCCAAGACCACCTTTCAGAGCTCGTGTGTGACGTTCAGATAACAGTGGGGAAGGGAACAGGTGATTGTTCCTGTGTTTAAGAGCTGTAGGGCATATTAAGGAACAAACCCCAGCTCAAGGCAGCCAGTCCATCCTTGCTGTTCCATAAGGACAGAGGCATTGCTGGATAACTCACCCTCCTCACAGTTGCTCCCTGTGAAGCCAGGACAGCACCTCCACTCCAGCGTGGTCACAGTTCTGTAGGACATTTTGTACGTGGGCCTGATGAGAGTCCTGTAACTAACACAAACAAGAAGTCAGCAGAATACAGTGACCTACTCCAACTACTGCTGCTGCTAATGCATAGCACATCTTCCCACCTGGATATATCCCAGAGCACCCAGCCAACCCCAGCTACAGAAAAAGGAATGACACAAAATATCAGCAAGGATTTATTAGAGTGTGGATGTGATTTAACAGCTTTTATTTTCCTCCTTAAGCCCTCATGCTCTACTGGCTCTTTCCCACACCTCTCCTCCTGCAGGTACCACCAGTAGCTTTGTGGAGATCTCACCACTGCAAAGTCCTGCAAGTAGCAGAGATGATGACTTGTTTCCCACACTCTTCCTTCATGTGAGCTTCTGTGACATTGAACAGAGGCTGGCAATAGCCTTTCCTCACTCAGCAGTAATAGTTTCCCATTTCCCAGGTGTCTTCCCTTTCCCCACCACTCAGACCTGGGATGTACCAACACACCAACATGACAACTACGTCAGGGACCTTCATGGAGCCTTTTCCCAGCTACCTGACCCGTGCCTCAATTCTCCCCCCATCTGAAATAGGGTCACACTCTTCTGGACCACAGCCAAGGTTCTACAGGACAGGTTTGGGAGCTCTGTGAGCAGCACAGCATCCCCAGGGTCCCAGTTACAGCATGAGCACTGCCATGCCCCTCTGGGAACTGGAGGGTGACCTGCAGACCCAGCAGGGCTGTGCAAGGCACCAGTGATTCTGAAGTCAACACAAAACAGACAGCTGAATAAGTGACAACTTCTCCTTTAAAACAGCAGCTCGTCAAAGCTGGCAACTCAGAGTTTTCCCAGTATACAGCCAAACAAGTCACTGCTGCTATTCATGAAGCTAAAAGCAAACACAGAAGTTGTACTCTACAAGCTCCCCTCGAAATTCCTACCCTTATTTAACAGCCAAAAGAATTTGGCACACACAAGGAGTGTCTGAAGCTTTGGGATTACAGTGTTGCAGGCTGCAGTTTATGCTTGTCTTTCCAAACCAGGCAGACACAAGCCCTGAGCACCCTGTCCCTGGGGAAGAGGCTCCTCCTGCTGAGAGCCAGAGGAGACAGAGACAGCTCCTGGCACAGCTGGGCACAGGGGGAAACGGAGCTGGAGGGTTCATGAATCTCATCCAAAACTGCTCAAGGGGAGGCAGGTGTACACCCAGGACAGTGCTGCAGTGGCTAGTAGCTACTCAAAAGAGCAGTAACAAAGGCTTGCCAGGAGAGGCTGCCCACGTGTGTCTTGAAAAGAAGGGAGCAGCTCAGTCGTGGTTAGCAGAGTCTTCGGGAAGCTAATTTCTCAGGAAGCTGTTTGCTGATGATTTGTGACAGCTGCCAAACACAGAAACTAAGTTCTCCTATAGACATTGGAGAGGGTGGGCTGCACAAGCTTCCTCCTGAGCACGGGGCTGCCTGCCCTGGGAGCAGCCTCACCCAGAGACAGGAGAGCAGCACTGTCTCCTGAGAACAGGATGTCCTCACCCTTGGAGCTGCCAAAAAGCACACCAGCCACTGCTAATACCCACAGCTGTGATCCAGGCATTTGTCTGGTATGGGCTGCACAGAGCCAGCTCATCCCACCTATTTCTTTGCTCTTCTGCATCCCGTGGTGTTCAGGTGTCCACAGTCGTGTGAGTTTGAGGACTTGGAGCACACTGATGTAGGTAGACCTTCTGTGCTTTTTCACAAAGGACCGAAGGCACAAAGACTGTAAGTGTCTTGCTGAGGGTCTCTCAGAATAGCTCTGGCAAAGCCCAGGAATTGAACCCATGTCTCCCAACTCCCAGTCCTGGCGCTGGATTCCAGACACATTTCCACACGTAAGCCCCAAAGCATCAGTCACAAGTTCATGACTTTGTCACTAACACCACAGCTGGATTTGACCTTCAGATGAAAGTCTCCAGCCTTGTTACCAGTGTCCAGAGCCAGCGTGTCTCCAACCACACCGTGATTTTAAAACCATGTTTCTGCCAACACCAAGATGTTAAAACTCTTTCAAACTTCATTATGAAGTGTGGAGAGTGGCTTGAGCCAGACTGGAATTTTGGCAGCAGTTCTGTGTCGGGGAAGTAGCTCTAGTTTAATCCTCAGATGAAGGAGGACTTCTCAGGGCATGACAAGCTTGGGGCTCAGCTGTCACAGTCTACCACCCACCCTGAATTCCCTGCAAGTGTCCTGACGTGTGCAGCTCTGTTCAGCATCGTGCACTCAGGCATCTGAAGTGGGCCCAGCTTGCAAGTCCAATTTGTTCTGAAGTTGCTCTGTCCTTCATAGCATAATTTTTCCTCAATTTTATGACATGGCACCAAGGTCTGCTGTGACCTATGGCATCACATCATGCAGATTTATGACTGCTATTCCAGGAGGGGAGCGACAGAAAGCACCTTCAGCAAAGCATCACCACCATCTGATACTTGTAGTGTTGCAACTGAAGAAAATGAAAAAAATATATGGAAAAGGAGAGGGAATGAGGATACCTGTTAAAGATCAGAAGCCCCTGAATAAAAATATATGGAAAACACAAGAGGCAGAAAAAAGGATTGGTAGCAGAATAGGGAAGCTTTTCCCTTGGATGTCACTCAAGCCACAAACACTGGCATAAGAATCTGCCAAAGCAGAGGAGAAGAAGTCTGGAGGAGCCACAACCTTGCACTACTCTGCTCCTCAGGGAGCCAAAGATGTGCTCAGCACACAGCTCCCTTCAGCAGGAAAATTCCAAACACTTCCTGGAGGAGCAAACCACCAGGATCTGCCACTCCACTGCAAGAGTCAGGAGTCATTTTCAGGGACTTTGCTGAGGCTTCACAACAATATCCCAGGGAGTGGGGCAGCTCCCAGGGAAGAGCCCAGAAAGTTCAAGCAGCAGCCACTGCTGCTCGTAGACCAGAGCCAACACATGGCTGTCCTTGGAGCTGCCTGATCCCTGTAGGATGAGCTACACGAGCTTGTCCACATGCAATTATCATTTGGGAAATAGCATCTCCTGGTTGTGGCTCTGACTGCCAAGGAAGTGGTAATTTGGGGAAGGAACATGAGCTGACTGATGAACTGATTTGGGAGTACTGGAGAGGTCAGGACACACCAAGGGATGGCAGCCAACAAGTCTCACTCCTCAGCACACAAGGATGTGTCCCCCTTGTTTTCAAGGAAGTGTCACTGAACACAACAGGCAGACTTGACACAAGAAAGGGGAAGAGTGTCACATTCCTGGATCAAAGCCTCAAAAATCAGGTCAAAAGAGACAGGATGATCTCTGCCATGACCCAAGCAGGAGAGCCTGTCACACACAGGAAATACCTTCACCCTTTCTGGATTTCCCCTGCCCTTTGACACTCACAAACAAAGCTGTTTGTGCACAAAGACCACAGAGAAGGAAGGCGTGAAACTCGTTTCCACATCACATGAGAAGGTTTTGTTACTCTGATTCATTCAGCCATTGCAGTTTTTGCCCAAGGAGACCTCAGTGACCCTCAGAGGCTTCTATTGATTTTTATTCAAGCCCCAGTTTGAAAGTTTCACCTTCACTTACTGATGGGTTTCAGGATCACAAGATGAATGAACTTGCCTTTTTGACTGGCAAAGAACCCAGAAACCAAGGAATCCAAGCTCTGGTTTGCCTCATTCTCTCACGGCACTGAAGTCAGGTAACAACCCAGTGGGTCCAACCCCATCCATATAACTGCCATATTGTCTTCCAGGGACCCTCATCTTCATTCCAACAAGTGCATCAAAAGGCATTCAGGACAAAGCTTGTGGTAGCTCCTCTGACTCTTGGTACCAATGCCCTGATTTACAGTCATGCCAAAACCCTGCGACTCCCACAGAATATCAGAGTGTTCCGAAATCAGATTTCAAATCCATCAAGTTAAGTAACCATATCTCAAAGCACTTGGAAAGAAGGGAGTTTAAGAGCTCAGAGAAGCTATCAAATATATATTTGGTTACCAACACCACCACACCCACACAGACCACATAACCATCTTCTCAAAGCCTACCAGACACTGATTACACCAGACAACTCCTCTGTGTGACACAGACAAGACAATTTCACCTCAAACCAGTGCCACAGTTGATGCAGGGACAAGAAACACCTTTGCCATCACATTTGCACTCACAGGCATGGCAGATACCATCACTGTGAATCAGAGCTGTGCTCTTTTTTCCTGCAGCCCCAGCTCTTCCAGCTTCCCTGCCACAAACACAGTAGTTCTCCAGGGAACAATGTAACCAGAGGAGCTCCAAATATGCTCCTGCAGACACCAGATTAAAAAAAAAAAACACCAACCTGCAGCTGCAGGACTGTTGGAGCTCATTGTGTCTTCTGCCTTTGCCAATGGGGAGGAAGAATACTTTGTTTAGCTCTGAACACATCTGTGTCAAACAACTTAGGAAAAGACTAAACCCAGGAAATAAACTTATCTACCTGCCATGCCCTGCTGTCCACAGCAATTTTTGACAGTCTCTCAGGCCCAAGAAAAAAGGCCAAGGACACAGAGACAGATGTTTCTATGCCACCACAGACTAATCATCAGCTCCTGCCTTTATTAACAATCAGATGTCAGTGCTGTTGCAGAGCAGCGCTGCAGCAGGGAGGAGGAGTGCTCAGAGAATGTCTGAGCAAGATCAAAAGGCCTCAATCAGCAGCCTGAGCACAACCCCTGGAACAGGTGACCCTCCACCTGTGCCCAGCCAGCACCACACAGCCATTGTTCAAAGCTGAGAATGCCCCTTTGTGCTACAGCTCTGATCCTACACATCCAGAGCCTCTGTCTGTCCTGTTGTAGGAGCACTGTTCATCCTGCATTTATATCCCATGTGTGCTTCAGAGAGCAGATGCCTTTTTCCAAGTACATTTCTCTCCAAGATGTGGAGTCGTAAGGGAATTAAACACATAAAAGAGTTTATGTGTAGCAGGACTTCAAATAGCAATCCTAATGCACTGGAATAAGCTCTGGGATTTATTATTCAATTGACTGGAAAGCAAGAAAGAGAGAAGGATTTCCCTGTGGCATTACTAGTTCTGAAACTGAGGGGAAACATCATCTACAGGCCAATCTCCTGGGTGACAGATCCCCAACTTCTCCTACTGACCCTGTAGCAACAGAGTTTTCAAAAGCACAGAAGACCAAATTGGATGAGCCTGCAGAATTCCTTCTTTGTTATTCTACAAACTAGCTTGTAAAATCCCTCCGGGAGCAGTAATGTGTTCAATTTAAATGAAAAGAAGAAAAAAAAATAAAAGAAAACCGAGCATTCAAAAACACCAAACAAGAATGATCCATGCAAGATGTGTAGCCTGCTTACATGAAATGCACAGAGTATTTGTGATAAGCCAAACCAGCTACAATACTGAAATAAAAAAACAAGCAGTGACAGGAAGCTGCAAAGGGCATCACAGCCCAGATTTGCTGTGTTGTAAGAACACTCTTCCTGCCATCTCTCCCATCTCTGAGTGAAGTATAAAGCCAACAGATGAATAATGTAATGTTTGGAGTTTCAGTGACCCTAAACAAAGTAAGAGATCAGGTAAACCCATCCCTGTACAAGCCAGCTGTGAGTTTCCTTGAAAATCTTCAAAGTCTCTGAAGGTAGAAAATGCTGCAGAGACAGGAGACTCAAAAGCTAAAGTGAGACAGCTCTGTGACCATAGAGTACAGCAAAGCATAATAAAAACTCACACAGCCTTGCTGGGAACATTCATTTTCAAGGCTGGGACAAGTAGGAGAGGAGCTGGAATATCCCACCACAAATGAAGAACATTTCCAGAGATGAGATGGGAATTTTCAAGGCAACAACAGTTTGAAGCAGAAAGTGTTTGTCTTGTGAAGGCTATAACAGTTCATGATCAGCCAGGGCCATTCATCCCATCCATTTGCCTCCCAAGACACTACTGGTCACAACAATCATACACAAATATTCTAATCAAAAGTAGGCTGATTTTGGCCAGTTAGAGTATAGCAAGAAGCTGCCCTATTGTGTCATAAAACACAGTAAGACCAAAGCAGCACTGTTTTCATCTTACAGGTGAGGTAGCATTGCTGGTCTGAAGGCACAGGAGGTCACAGAAGCTCCAACAACTGAATGTAGGTCTCAAATACTTGCCTGGCCTTCAAAATCACCCTTCTGAGTGAGCCTTGAGGAGTGCAGTGTCCCAAGCAGGGCAAGACTGGGCATCGCCCTGCAGCTGCTGCAGCAAAAGGATTGCTGAGGAGAAGAGTTACAATTTGGATGCCTGGGTTTACCAGGCTGGGGACAACCATCCAGGCAGCAGAGAACCAGAGATTAGGTTCCCATTGAAACCCCAGGGTAGGGACTTTGTCCCTTTCTTCAGACAGACCAATGGCACATGAGATTGGAACAGCCCAGGAGCTTCAGCCAGGCTGCTGCAGAGCTGCCCGTGCACCCCGAGCGTGACACGGCAAGAGCACAGCCTGTGGCACACAGGAGCTGAAGCCTTCACTGCACAAATGGAGAGAGCACAAGAACAGATTTGCTGAGGGAAATCCTCCAGCCACGACTGCTCCAGAGCAACTCAGCACCCAAGCTAAATAAAGAGCCTGGGGCAGAGGGCAAGAACAGAGCAGCTGATCCCAGCCCAGCCAAGATGATGACACTCCTGCTAAAGCAGCTCTGCTGCAGCTTCCCAGGAGCAAGTGAATGGACAGCAAGGACATCCCACAGCCAGGGCTGCAAGGCTGGGATCTCACAGATCCTCCTCTGGCAAAGGCTTGACCCTGAGCTGCAGTTTGTGCAGTAAGGGAAAGAAACCCAACACGAATGAATGGGAGACAGGAAAGGGATTAAATCCTGTCTGGCCCCAGCGATGTCTGCTCGTAAGCGGAGTCTCTGTAGCAGAGAGCCCCTCTCAGCTGTCACCACGAGTCTGAGAGATGCCTTTTTCCTTGGCTGACATCCCTTTTGCTAGTGAGCAGCCTGATAAGGTGTGCTGGCAGAATGAAAGCTCTCCCAGATATGGCTGACTCCTGTAAACAAGGAGATGAAAACAGTTTGTTTCAAATCACAGCTGGGAGAAACACTATAAAGCCAAAATGGTGCCAATGGCTTGGTGACACGTTGCATTGCTTACACAGAACACTCTGTGCCCTTCAATTCAAGCTCAGGCACCACAAATCTCCCTGGAGAAGAATAGGGGAAGGCCAAAAGACACTTTAAATTTACTTTTGTAGCAAAAGAAAAGCAGATATCTTTATATTACCTGAACAACTGCAGGGATATAGAGAGCAAGAACATTTTTAGCCACTACCAGACATAGAATGAGCCTGACCTTGCCCGAAGCTAGACTTCCAGAAATCCCAAAAAGAGAGACTGGTACAGACAAGGTAAGGAGGAAACAGAAACAAGTAGGGCAGCCAGGCTGAGTTTTGTGCTCTGTTCATCTTCTGCAGGATTTTCAGAGACCTGTCAAAGGAAGTTGTACAGCTTGGTGGCTGATAAACTCTCACAAGCCCCTTTGAAGCCAGTTTCTTAACAGGAAAGGCACTACACGGCCTTGTGACTTTGGGAACTGTTTTTCTTATTTTTATCCTTTATACACGAGGAGTTTTTATCTCAAAACAGGAGGTGGGGTTTACCTGAATTAGGAGAGAGATTGGTTTCCTAAAAAGACAATACCCATTTTGGTGAGAGAGGAGGAAAAAGTATTAAAACAAAAAAAAAAAGTAGTTTTAGTACTTCAGCTTGACTTCAAGAACAAAGAAAGCCATTTCAAGCATCCCTATGGGCTAGGAACAAAACAGTACTAGGCTGCTGTGTGCTCAGAAAACAACACCTCAACCACACAGCCTGGCTCGGGGTACCAAACACAAACATTGTCCACAGCAGTCACATGTCACAAGAGTCATCATTTTCAGCAGCAGTTTTTTATTCTCTTGTCAAAGTCAGGTGCATTGCTGAAAACAAACAACCACTTATAAAAGATGTCTTGGCTGGGGATAACTTATCCAACAGCCCATTCAACTCTCAGGATCTCAGATCCCACCTTTGTTGTTGCTGTTTCTTGGGGCTCTGCCTTTCAGACGATGGCAGTAGGGGAAATTATCAAGGACCTGTTTTATCTCTGATGATAAGTGGATGAGTTCCAAAATTTTGTCAGCAGCTTTCGGAGAGGTCCTTGGGAAAGAGGTGCAGGGTCTTTCTCTACTTTATGCAAGAATGTCATACAATATGTGCCTAGAGGCATACAGGCATTTCCCTGGAAGGATTCCATCCTCTTGTCCTGCATTTCCTCCCAGCCCAAAGGGAACAGAGCATTGATGTCCTCCCATCTCTTCAGGAAGGTTTCTCCATGGTGATCATCTTCCAAAAATGTAGCTCCTGTTAGCTGAGCTTTCACCAGCTGAGATCTTGAATATTTAATAACCCCAGCTTCTTTCCATGATATTTTCACACAGAAAGAAAAATTGAGATGTCTTCTGCTGTTCTGCATTGTCTCCAAACAATTGGACTCATCAGGCAAACAAACCAAACTACATTTGAAACTGAAAATGTTCCATGAACAATGTCACAACAGCACACACCACTCCTAAAGTCTCTGGGTTAATGTAAGAATCAATGGCATCAATCAACTGCAGGGGCCCACAAAAAGAATTTTTACTAATAACATGATCAAATGTTTGGTTATGAAATTCCAGCTGTGTTAAAAATGAAGAATAAGATTTTTGGCAAGTTTAGGAGACAAGGTGAAAGCTCACAAGTTTCTAATGACAATTATGTGCCTAAAAAGCCTGGGAAATTAAAAAGCTTCAACAGAAGTTTGGCCATGACAGTGCAAAATATGAAGTGTTTCAACCACAGCCTTGCATAAAGACAAAAGAGACACCAAAGCAGATATATTGCAAGTGAAAAAACTGAGACTGACCACTGGCCAAGTGGAAACTGGAGAACCAACACTGGGAACAGCCCCATGCAAGATGTGAGTTCTAGATGAAGTGTCACAAGAACAGGGATGTGGGGCTCAGCCTGCCATCACCTTCTGGCCAGGTTATCAACGACAGGAGGACCTCAACCAGTGCCCTGTGGGTGAATTGGTAACAATAAAAATAAAATGACTGAGCTCTGTGAGCTAAGTTATGGGTTGTCTACTTGGGAAATTGTTTTAGAAGCTAGGTGCAAATTTAGAGCACAATGGCTTTTTTGCCCCAATTCCCAGATGGGTGGGTAACACTGTTCTGCTCTGAGAATGCCTTTCAGAGAAGGCAAAACACAACAATGCAGACATTTTACTGAAAGGTGGTAGCTGGGGACAGCTATTTCACACTTTTTTTTTTTCCTTCTTACATGTAGGTTCCAAGACTATAAATGATCAAAAGGCAAAGCAGGCTCAGGGCAAGTTTTTGACACTTAGCTGTTTTTAAGCTTTGTTTCTTGTCTGAGGAGAGGACATTCTGTTTTGAGGTGTTTTTAAAGGGTACTGAAATCCAGGAAGTCTAAAGAAATTCGACCCTGAAAGATACAGGGCACATTACCTTTGTCCCCTCTTGCCTGTAAGGGATTTGATCACAGCTTTCCAGTGTATGTGATCAATATTACCACTACAGTCCTGAGTATGGAGACTTGATACCAACAAGTCTCACAGAACCACCGACCCAGCATCCCTGCTCACCTGTCCACTCACACTGAACATTTATCTGCTTTCATGCCTGACCAGCAGCAGCCTCCTCTGTGGAGAAGCACAAACTGGCACGACAGCTGGAGCTAAACTGTTTCACATAACTTGTCCTAACACTGATGTCTTTGAATTGAAATATCTGTCCCCAGGCTGAATTTTCTCCCCTTTTGTAAATGTAACTGATGTTGTAAACATCATTAATTGTAATACATTTTAAATGTAACTCCTACAATAGAAGTTGCTTAATGAAAGAAAAGAACTTTATGTTTCAAGCATCTTGTGTAATATTATATCACCCAAATAAATAGGCATTAGGTAGGTGGAGAATGTATATTAGCCAGGGGGTTCATGTAAACATTCCTGTATAAAAGATGTAATATTTTACACCTCAGTGTGCTTGAGTTGTGGGAACCTCCACCTTGCATCGAATAAACCAAGTCTCCTTTCTAAATTAGACCCTGTCTGTGTTTGGAGAGCTCCTAAAACTGGAAACAATGCTGCACTTACCTTCACCTGTGATTTCCCTGCAGTTATCACCAGTGGTGTTCTTCAGTCACAGCACCTCAAGGCAGGACATCCCACCTGACCCTCTGACCTCAACCCTCTCTGCAGCACTCACCAGCCAACCAAGCAAAGGGGAAGGGCAGGAGGATTGGGCAGCATGAGACACGAAGATTTTTACCTCACTAAGTTGGCACAAGGTCCTGGCCAGCGGCAGCTCTGATAAACTCTCTGGATCACCGTTTCTGACCCGTTCTGCACCTGGCAGGAGACTGTCCTTGTGACTGTGTAGTGACACCAGTGCCTGCAGAGAGAGAGGACACACGTTAGTGAGCCCCAGAGAGACAACCTGGGAGCCAACACACACCAGACTGCAGGAAAACCAGACCAAGGATCTGGGGTGGGGTGGTTTCTATGCCAGCCATAGCCAGGCTAACTTGCAGTCTTCACTTCTCACCCCACCCTCTCCTTCCAATAGCTGCAGAAAGATTCCCAGCCCCTGCCAACCTGAACCACAGATCCAGTAATGCCTCTTGCTTGGTTGTCAGAGGCCAGAATTTTACAGTGCATAATTTAGTTCTGTGACTTATCAGAAACAATAGGACTTGGGGGAAAAAAAGACATGTTCCAAATCTCCTGATATTCAGCTCCCATTGTACTGGTCTTAATTCCACCCTGCTTGTTATGGTATCATTCCCCAGCCTCCTACCATTCTGAACAACAGCAGAGTAGGAAAATTCTGCTTTTTGGTGTGGTGGAGTTCTCTGTCAGCAGGGCTTGAACAAGCTGGGTCTGAACAAGTCCTGTTGTTGTCCTGCTGAGGTTACTGCCTAAAAATGGGCAAGAGAAAATGCAGGGGAGGGAGGAACGAGTGTCTCACACTGTCTCAAGAGAGAGACACTCACTGGAAGGTGTATGACACAAAAGGAACTGCAGAGTCAGCACAGGGAATTCAGACCTAAAGACCCTTCAGGGACCTTCTCTGAAAAAAAAAAAAAAAAAAAAAAAGTTTTAGGTTTCAGTGATATGCTTGAGGGGGTACAAAAAATTTTCCCCTTGCAAGCATTGCTCATCTTTGCCAAATACTGGTTCACGTTTTCGTGAATGTTTTGGTGTGGAATGCTTTGTAATGCTTTTGTACATCAGTGTAGTTAACAGGTTTGAGAGTCACTTTCCTACTGACTGGGGATCAGAACTGGGGTCACTGTGGGACATGGAGACACCAGCTTGTGTTCCAAAACACACCCAGTGCTTGTGTAAGCATTCCCTGCTGAACCAGAGCCAGAGTCCTGGCTCCTCATCTATCTTAAAGCAAGAGCCCTCAATAGAGCTGATCCCTTCAAGCACCACAGTGACTCCCCAGCCTTACACACCAAAAATCAAAATGGAAATGCACCTGCACATTCCCTTCTCCTTCCCTAAACCACCTCCTCTATGTCGGTTTGATTTCCCCAGAACACACCATTTACAGCATTTGCTGCTTTTTTTCCCATTTTGCATTCCCCTCCCATCTCCACAGGAATCCCTGCTCTCTGCATAGCTCCAATTCCATGAATAGGAGGCACACATGCCAGGACCACATGGGGCCAGTGGGCTGCTCACTGACCCTTGGGCTACAGCTGGCCGGGAAGGCTGGGACACCCAGGGAGGGGTGGCTCTGTGCCCAGTGCCACGAGCCCAGCAGCAGGGACAAGGCTCAGCCCTGCAGCCTTCCCTGAGACACTGCTCTGCTCACCATAAACCCCCCTGTGATTCCTCAGCAGGGAGTGCGGACTGTGGGCACACCTGAGGTGACCCCGGGTGGGCAGGGAGGTCTTTCAGAACCATTTATCTCAGATTTGTCAGGGATCTGTGGTGTGTAAATAAAGATCAGGCACCGGGGTACTCAGATGTCTCTACTGACATCTGCAGCATCAAAACAAGGGGGGAAAGATAAAGTTAATGAAGGTTCAGATCACATGAAGACCTTTAACAGGCTCAGCAGAACTTCCATACAAAGTTTAGGGAGCAGGACCAGGAGAAACAACAGGAGCTAAAGGCTGAAAATGTGATAATTCAAAGTTTTCTTTTACATTTCACTTGCACACTTGGTGCAATCTGCCATTTGGTCTCTCCAAGCCTTAGTCATAGGGTTTGTCCAGATCTCCTCATGCCATGGGAACAGCCACTTGAGCACAGAAGGAAAAGCAGCCAGGAGAAAGAGTGAGAATGAGACGGGTTAGGAAAATCACAGCCCTGCTTTCACAGAATCACTGGGTTGGAAGAGACCTTCAAGATCATCGAATCCAACCCAGCCCCAACACCTCAACTAAACCCTGGCACCCAGTGCCACATCCAGGCTTTGTTTAAACACACCAGGGATGGTGACTCCACCACCTCCCCAGGCAGCCATTCCAGAACTTTATCACTCTTTCTGTGAAAAACTTTTTCCCAATATCCAACCTATATTTCCCTTGGTGCAGCTTGAGACTGTGTCCTCAGGTTCTGTCAGTGCTGCTTGGAGAAAGAGACCAACCCCACCTGAGCACAGCCACCTTTCAGGGAGTTGTAGAGTGATAAGGTCACTCCGAGTCTCCTTTTCACTCTGAGCTGCCTCAGTGGTTCCTCATCAATCACTGCAGGAAGTGAGAGGCTCCCCGAGGCTCTCCATGCATTGCCTTCCTTGCCTGAAGCCATCACCTGGGTTTGCCAGGCTGAACTCGACTGGCAGCTCATGGCAGGGTAACAGATCCTTCACTCAAATCCAGGGATAACCTTTCACCTTCCTGAGCAGGAGCACAGAGAGAGCAGTGACAGTGATAAAGTACCACACTTATCACCTCATCTCTAAAGCAGAAGCACCGGTGTGGGCATAAAAATAAGGGGGTAGACCCCAAAGATACTCACCTAATCAAATGTGACACAGATTTCTCCAACTTCTCTCCTTACCAACAGAAGAGAGGGTTTGGTTACAAAGGTACTCACAGCCAGGAGTGAAAGGTACATCACACTCTTGGCTTCCCATAAATAGCATAATTTTCCTACAAATACAACTTTTAGGGGTTTTTACTGTGGCACACAGGCAGGTGAGACAAAAACAGGAACACAGGATGCATTAGGACATCCAGCTTGGAACTCACTGCAGATAAAATAGCACAGTGATTACAACAGAAAGAAGACAGACAGACAAAACCATCCCAAGACTTCTCTTTGCAAGCCAAAAGTCAGCAAGAACAGCCTCCAGAATGCAAGCAGGCTTCAGACAACGTGACGAAAGGCCCCATCATGGCTTACAGAGATTATAAATGACCCTTTATATTATACACAGATGCTAGGAAGGAAGGTTTAGGACTTTTACTGGCATGCATCCAGGATGGCAGAGAATATATTGCTGCTTATTCAAAAAGAATACTCCAACCAAGCAAACAAAATGATCCAAACAGCAGCTCCTTTAGGATCTCATGCATGCTCATCACCAGCATATTTAGGGTGATGTTCTGCAGCATACTGGTCCTTGCTCAGAGAGAGGAGTTTCACTTGGTCCATTTCCTCCAGCTGTTTCCAAAGAAACACCCCCTCCTCTCACACCCTATTTAATTCTTGGAAGACTTTCACAGACAACAGAGGATCTGCAGATCATGGCCTGCAAGCTGCTGATTTAGACAGTTTCCTTCTGGGGCCTACAGACCCAAATCTCACGTCTTGCTCACAGCTGACAATGTGTTTTTCCAGAGGGAATAGGGGTGTTGATGCCAGCAGATACCTAATCACATTCACTGTGTAGGTTCAGGATGTTACTGTGGACCCTTCAGGCTAAATGGAACAACAAAATCAATAGTTTGATTCCATTTGGAGATAGTCTGCAAACTCCTGATTGGAGCTTGAACAGACCCCTCCCTCAGCAGATGTGAGAGGTGCCTGCTCTCTGCTGACTCAGCAAAAGCAGTGATGGCTTCAGGCACCTGGACACTGGAGGACACAAGAAATCCTCACCTTCCAGAGCACATGGGGAACAGCCTGAGAGGATCTCACAGGGCATCCAGGCTTACTCAGAAAGCTGGAGGTGCAGTTTGCTTCCATAGGCAGACACCAGACCTGCACCCCTCAGCAGAAGCTTATTTGGACTCACAGTTCACCCTTGGAGATTGTGGATGTTTTTACAGCCTGGCATCCAACAGTAAGAGAGAAAAGGGACTGCAGAGGGTGGAGAAGTGTAAGGTAAAATACAACCCAGCTAAAATACTGTAGGTTCCAGAAGAGCCACACACTCACATATCAAAGCTTAATTCCTGGATAGCATAGTTAGAGTAATCATTTCATGGATGGGAAGACACTGACAGGAAACTTCATCTTCCCTCCCTTCTCACCACTGGGATTTGTACAGTGTCCCCTAAGCCCATAGGGTGCATAATGGACCTCTTCATCCATCCATCCATCCATCCATCCATCCATCCATCCATCCATCCATCCCCCATGAATGCTTAGGAACAGTCACACCACAACACACAGAGCCATCCCCAAAAGCAGTGTTTGCTTCTTTCCTAGTCCAAATTGCTCGCTTTTTCCAAGCTTCTCTGTGTCCTGGGAGTCCCTGGAGGACATTCCAGGTGGTTCACAAGAGAAAAGCCACCTGGCAGTTAGCTGGCTCCATTTCACTGGAGAAAGGGTCACAAAGTGAGCAGTGTCAGAACCACTGGGCTGAACTGATCAGGACCCAGCAAGGGCCGGTGAATCGGGATTGTGCAGCTCAGGAATGAGAGTGGCTGCATTCCTGCCTAATCACCTCTTTCAGAGGGGTGACAGTTCAGCACCACACAAACCCAGGGCTGCCTGCCCTGCTAGGGACAGACCTACAGCAGGCACCACCTCCTGGTGGCACCACCTCCTGGTGGGCTGATGCTGTCACTGGACTGAAGGACACGGCTCCAGCTCCCAAAATCCATAGTCGCCGAGCACACCACGCTCCCACCAGCTCAGAACTGCTTCCAGCAGAAGCAATCCTCCCAGCTGGGCTCTGCACAAAGCCATTTGTAGAGCTGAGTAAAATGGAGATTTGGTGTGGGTTTGGTAGAGAGTTAACTGGACAAGCCAGAAGGAAGAGAATTCTTTCTGGGAGTGGGAGAACACTTAATATGCAGGATAGTTTCATCAGCACCTGTTCCATGTGTTTGGGCACAAACTGACCCTCCCCACTCTCAATAAATATCACAGAAGTCTCTCAGGAAGGTTGGCATTTCTGATGCTTGTGATTTGCCCTAAAGCTTTGTCCTGTGTAAACAACTGCACTGAATTATCTTTTTGTTTCCATAAGGATAACACACTGTGTGTTATACTTAGCAGAGATCAACATTTAGGGCACAGAAAACAGTAGGAGTGTTTTGATAGCTAGGTAGATTTCCCCAAGTTTCCTCATAACATTTTTCACTGGAGCTATCAATTTCCCTGCAATCCTACTGAGGAATTTCAATAAAATCAGAAGGTCACTGACTTTCACTGGGAAAAAGTTGCTGTTCTGACTCAATGAAAGCAAACTGTGCCCTTTTCTCTGTGTCAATAGTACAGCATCCCATTTGCTCTGCCAGAACAGCAATCCATACACTGTGTGCTGGAGCCCAGCATTAGGAGGGGTTAGTTATTTATATATTCCCTTGAGGCCAGGAGCAGAAGATGCCCTCTACATGCCAAGAAATCCAGATTCAAAGGCTGCCAGGCTCTCTAGGGCATCTCTTCCTGAACCATCCACTTCTATGAAACTACATTATTTCTTTCTTATTCACAAATACACACCTCCCTGAATGTGCTTTGACTCTCATCAGGATCAAGTTTACCAGCTAATTCAGTTGGCTGTGACCAGGTTACTCTTTACTGCTGTGACCTGGCTAAAGAGGAAACTATCCCATCACATGTTACTGGAAAGCTCAAATAAAAGCCAAGTTGGGCTTAAGTTTCTCCTGTTCTTGGCAGTATTCATGCTCTCCCCAGGTAACTAGGTTTTAGGATCAAGGCTGTCATCCAGCTCGTTGTCCAGCTACAGAATTCAATTGTAACCAGCAGTCTCCACAATATTGGAATGTTCAGCATTGATGGATTGATTCAGGTTTGCCTGTAGAGATGGACCTTTGCTAAGGACACCTGGCAGGGGCAAGGGGCTGGCTGTACACAAGCTTATCATGGCAAGGTTCAGTTCAAAGCAGATTCTGCTCCTCCATTACAAAGTTTTAAGAGGCCTGCAATCAGAAGCCACAACAAGCCACAGTAATCTTGTTGTCAATATTGATGTTTTACGCATGCCTTACTCCCACTGAGCACTTCATAGTCACTAATAGAGGTTACCCTGACTCCTGCAAAAAAGGGAGAAAAATCTCTGTAACAGCCCATTCATTTTGGGAAAGGAATAAAACTGGAAGGGTGCTGGTGTTTCTGAAGCCAGACAGCAGCAGCCATTTGAAGCTGCAGAGAGCCAGAGGCACGAACAAGAATAAGACAAGTTCCAGGTCTCCCACTCCACTCTGTTGGTCAAAGATTGGAAGGAACTCCAATCTCTCTGCACACACCACCACTCCACCCCCACAATAAGAGTCTGAACAAAGTGACCATAAAAATAAGTTCTGGCTAGCAGAGTAAGATGGGACAATTTATCTAGGAACCTCCCAACAGCATAACCCTTCCCCAGGGGGGAAATATGTTCTGTGCTTAGTGCACTTCAAATATTCACAGACTTGGGTTTTCCCACACAAAGTGTATTATCAGAGCCTGCTGGAGGGAGTTTAGTCCTAGAGGAATCTTTACCTGAGGAGGAAAACACAGTTCAGTCTGCACAACAGCTTCAGTCTTCAGCAAGTTCTGCAGCCAAGCACATTTAACTGTGCTTTCCTTGCTTTGTTTTATGCAGGGATGACCCTCCAAAAAGCACTACCTTGAGGGCTGAGCTTTCTTCAATCCATAGGAAAGTGCACAAGATTTTACCTTATCCTCCTGCAGCCACTGAAGTTACAGGGGCTAAGGGAAAACCTCTCCCTATTGGAATTATTAAACACCTAGAAGCAACTCTTCTTCAGAGACAGGGAGGGGATCCAGCTCCCTAGAGCCACATTCAGCTCCTTTAGCCATGAGAACATTCCTCTTCTCTTCTAACTTTCAAACTCCTTCACTGGGCACCTGCCAGCTGCTGCAGCTACTGCAGGAGTGGCTCTGGAGATAAGATACTCACCTGTTACACACCCTTGATCCACTTGCAGAGCATCAGCACTGATATTAATGAAGGATAGAACAGAGGGAGATGAAGATTTAAGTGTTGATCAGGCAGGCATCAGAAACAAAGTGATCGCATTCAAAACATGTCCCTCTGAGCCTAACTACCTGTTTGTGTGTGTGTGAGGGCAGAGGGCACAATATTCCTCCAGCATAAAGTCTGATTCATACCTAGTACCCATCTCCTCTCAGTTTGCCAGTGACACGTTCCAACTGAATCAAACCATAAATATGGTTGACCTGAACCATAATTACCTTCAGCAGTGAAATGAAAGAAGTTAGTCCATGACTGAGCGCTCAGAAAGAAAAGGGGACTTCACCCCTTTGAAGTTCCTTGCTTTTACAGACATTCTTTTACACACTGCAATGTTTTGCTGCTCCCTCCCATGAGCTTATCACAATCAATGAGAAGACAGTAGTTTCCAGTGTTCAGAGGGAGAAAAGAGGAAATGTACAAAAATATCCAAGGAATCTGTCTTTGTTAAATTAGACTGACTTGATGGAATTTGGCATTTGATATCCATGCAGCGTGGAAATCATGCACAATTACAACCAAGTATGTCATTTTTGCAACATTAAAAGCTGCTTGATTCAGAGCCTTTCAAAAGAAGAACCAGTGTCTAAACATTTTTGCACAGCTGGATAATGTGGTTGTAGATAGGTCTAACACCTCCATACTGTGAATACATCCATAGAACTGGTTTGTTCATTCCTAAAAAGCCTGACCTTGAAAAGAGGGGTGGGATTACAGGAAAAAAAAATCCTTAAGACCTTGATTGAAAGTAGAGAGCTGGGATTTGGCACATTGACTATTTGTCTGAAACAGATCCCTGTGGTCAAAGTCTACATTTGGTACTTGTCTGTGTCCTCTGAGGGTCTGATCTAGAACTGGTTAAGCTGAGGACAGTGACCCTCATCCTCATTAATAGCACCAGACTAACTTTGATAAAAGTCAGTACATCTAAGTTTAGAAAAAATCATTCAGATTTAAACTCTAAATTTGATTTAGCAAGAAGTAGAGTCCAAATTTTAAGTAGAAGAATGGGGCACTGACACACACCTGCTTGTCCTCAAAACCTTCGCAGAAAATAAAACATTAAGAAAAGCTGTGTAAGGAGTCACTGACCCTCTCAGAGCATCCTGTGCTTTACTACTGCTCCTGTTGTGGCTACAGCTGCTCCTCCACCATCCACAAAGGCAGTGCTCATGGCTGTCTTTAATTCCCCTCATAACAAAACACTTTGCATAATTCAGTCCTCCAAAAGGGACAAATCAGGCTCCTGCTGGTTTCAGCATCTCCTTAAATCCCACCCTTTGCCCTACAGAGCCTGTATCTGCATCACCAGCCAATCTGCAGGGAATGGACAGGGCCTGCTCCCAAATTTGTTTTGGTTTTTTGCTTATAGAGCTCTGTACAGACAACAGAGCATCTTTGTGCCTCCCATTCAGCCCTCTGGTGCCAAACTCCCAGCACTTACCAGCAGCAATGAATGCCACATGCATGACAGGAACACAGGCACTTGGCCTAAATGAAGCAGTGTTTTTCATTAACATTATACTGGCACCAAAAACCACAAACTACACC